>NW_028160247.1:0-47000 GCF_964263955.1 Coregonus lavaretus | reverse complement strand
GAGAGAGGATAACCTGTTTTACTGTTCTATCATCAGTCAGTGTCTGTAGGAGAGAGGAGAACCTGTTTTACTGTTCTATCATCAGTCAGTGTCTGTAGGAGAGAGGAGAACCTGTTTTACTGTTCTATCATCAGTCAGTGTCTGTAGGAGAGAGGATAACCTGTTTTACTGTCCTATCATCAGTCAGTGTCTGTAGGAGAGAGGAGAACCTGTTTTACTGTTCTATCATCAGTGTCTGTAGGAGAGAGGAGAACCTGTTTTACTGTCCTATCATCAGTGTCTGTAGGAGAGAGGAGAACCTGTTTTACTGTTCTATCATCAGTGTCTGTAGGAGAGAGGAGAACCTGTTATACTGTTCTATCATCAGTGTCTGTAGGAGAGAGGAGAACCTGTTTTACTGTTCTATCATCAGTGTCTGTAGGAGAGAGGAGAACCTGTTTTACTTTTCTATCATCAGTCAGTGTCTGTAGGAGAGAGGAGAACCTGTTTTACTGTTCTATCATCAGTGTCTGTAGGAGAGAGGAGAACCTGTTTTACTGTTCTATCATCAGTGTCTGTAGGAGAGAGGAGAACCTGTTTTACTGTTCTATTATCAGTGTCTGTAGGAGAGAGGAGAACCTGTTTTACTGTTCTATCATCAGTCAGTGTCTGTAGGAGAGAGGATAACCTGTTTTACTGTTCTATCATCAGTCAGTGTCTGTAGGAGAGAGGAGAACCTGTTTTACTGTTCTATCATCAGTCAGTGTCTGTAGGAGAGAGGAGAACCTGTTATACTGTTCTATCATCGGTGTCTGTAGGAGAGAGGAGAACCTGTTTTACTGTTCTATCATCAGTCAGTGTCTGTAGGAGAGAGGAGAACCTGTTTTACTGTTCTATCATCAGTGTCTGTAGGAGAGAGGAGAACCTGTTATACTGTTCTATCATCAGTCAGTGTCTGTAGGAGAGAGGAGAACCTGTTTTACTGTTCTATCATCAGTCAGTGTCTGTAGGATAGAGGAGAACCTGTTTTACTGTTCTATCATCAGTCAGTGTCTGTAGGAGAGAGGAGAACTTGTTTTACTGTTCTATCATCAGTCAGTGTCTGTAGGAGAGAGGAGAACCTGTTTTACTGTTCTATCATCAGTCCGTGTCTGTAGGAGAGAGGAGAACCTGTTTAACTGTTCTATCATCAGTCAGTGTCTGTAGGAGAGAGGAGAACCTGTTTAACTGTTCTATCATCAGTCAGTGTCTGTAGGAGAGAGGAGAACCTGTTTTACTGTTCTATCATCAGTAAAGTGTATGTAGGAGAGAGGAGAACCTGTTTTACTGTTCTATCATCAGTGTCTGTAGGAGAGAGGAGAACCTGTTTTACTGTTCTATCATCAGTGTCTGTAGGAGAGAGGAGAACCTGTTTTACTGTTCTATCATCAGTGTCTGTAGGAGAGAGGAGAACCTGTTTTACTGTTCTATTATCAGTGTCTGTAGGAGAGAGGAGAACCTGTTTTACTGTTCTATCATCAGTCAGTGTCTGTAGGAGAGAGGATAACCTGTTTTACTGTTCTATCATCAGTCAGTGTCTGTAGGAGAGAGGATAACCTGTTTTACTGTTCTATCATCAGTCAGTGTCTGTAGGAGAGAGGATAACCTGTTTTACTGTTCTATCATCAGTGTCTGTAGGAGAGAGGAGAACCTGTTATACTGTTCTATCATCAGTCAGTGTCTTTAGGAAAGAGGAGAACCTGTTTTACTGTTCTATCATCAGTCTGTGTCTGTAGGAGAGAGGAGAACCTGTTTTACTATTCTATCATCAGTCAGTGTCTGTAGGAGAGAGGAGAACCTGTTTTACTGTTCTATCATCAGTGTCTGTAGGAGAGAGGAGAACCTGTTTAACTGTCCTATCATCAGTCAGTGTCTGTAGGAGAGAGGAGAACCTGTTTTACTGTTCTATCATCAGTCAGTGTCTGTAGGAGAGAGGATAACCTGTTTTACTGTTCTATCATCAGTGTCTGTAGGAGAGAGGATAACCTGTTTTACTGTTCTATCATCAGTCAGTGTCTGTAGGAGAGAGGAGAACCTGTTTTACTGTTCTATCATCAGTGTCTGTAGGAGAGAGGAGAACCTGTTATACTGTTCTATCATCGGTGTCTGTAGGAGAGAGGAGAACCTGTTTTACTGTTCTATCATCAGTCAGTGTCTGTAGGAGAGAGGAGAACCTGTTTTACTGTTCTATCATCAGTGTCTGTAGGAGAGAGGAGAACCTGTTTTACTGTTCTATCATCAGTCAGTGTCTGTAGGAGAGAGGAGAACCTGTTTTACTGTTCTATCATCAGTCAGTGTCTGTAGGAGAGAGGAGAACCTGTTTTACTGTTCTATCATCAGTGTCTGTAGGAGAGAGGAGAACCTGTTTTACTGTTCTATCATCAGTGTCTGTAGGAGAGAGGAGAACCTGTTTTACTGTTCTATCATCAGTGTCTGTAGGAGAGAGGAGAACCTGTTTTACTGTCCTATCATCAGTCAGTGTCTGTAGGAGAGAGGAGAACCTGTTTTACTGTTCTATCATCAGTCAGTGTCTGTAGGAGAGAGGAGAACCTGTTTTACTGTTCTATCATCAGTGTCTGTAGGAGAGAGGATAACCTGTTTTACTGTTCTATCATCAGTCAGTGTCTGTAGGAGAGAGGAGAACCTGTTTTACTGTTCTATCATCAGTCAGTGTCTGTAGGAGAGAGGAGAACCTGTTTTACTGTTCTATCATCAGTCAGTGTCTGTAGGAGAGAGGATAACCTGTTTTACTGTTCTATCATCAGTCAGTGTCTGTAGAAGAGAGGAGAACCTGTTTTACTGTTCTATCATCAGTGTCTGTAGGAGAGAGGAGAACCTGTTTTACTGTTCTATCATCAGTGTCTGTAGGAGAGAGGAGAACCTGTTTTACTGTTCTATCATCAGTCAGTGTCTGTAGGAGAGAGGAGAACCTGTTTTACTGTTCTATCATCAGTGTCTGTAGGAGAGAGGAGAACCTGTTTTACTGTTCTATCATCAGTCAGTGTCTGTAGGAGAGAGGAGAACCTGTTTTACTGTTCTATCATCAGTCAGTGTCTGTAGGAGAGAGGAGAACCTGTTTTACTGATCTATCATCAGTGTCTGTAGGAGAGAGGAGAACCTGTTTTACTGTTCTATCATCAGTCAGTGTCTGTAGGAGAGAGGAGAACCTGTTTTACTGTCCTATCATCAGTGTCTATAGGAGAGAGGAGAACCTGTTTTACTGTTCTATCATCAGTCAGTGTCTGTAGGAGAGAGGAGAACCTGTTTTACTGTTCTATCATCAGTGTCTGTAGGAGAGAGGAGAACCTGTTATACTGTTCTATCATCAGTCAGTGTCTGTAGGAGAGAGGAGAACCTGTTTTACTGTTCTATCATCAGTCAGTGTCTGTAGGAGAGAGGAGAACTTGTTTTACTGTTCTATCATCAGTCAGTGTCTGTAGGAGAGAGGAGAACCTGTTTTACTGTTCTATCATCAGTCCGTGTCTGTAGGAGAGAGGAGAACCTGTTTAACTGTTCTATCATCAGTCAGTGTCTGTAGGAGAGAGGAGAACCTGTTTAACTGTTCTATAATCAGTCAGTGTCTGTAGGAGAGAGGAGAACCTGTTTTACTGTTCTATCATCAGTCAGTGTATGTAGGAGAGAGGAGAACCTGTTTTACTGTTCTATCATCAGTGTCTGTAGGAGAGAGGAGAACCTGTTTTACTGTTCTATCATCAGTGTCTGTAGGAGAGAGGAGAACCTGTTTTACTGTTCTATCATCAGTGTCTGTAGGAGAGAGGAGAACCTGTTTTACTGTTCTATTATCAGTGTCTGTAGGAGAGAGGAGAACCTGTTTTACTGTTCTATCATCAGTCAGTGTCTGTAGGAGAGAGGATAACCTGTTTTACTGTTCTATCATCAGTCAGTGGCTGTAGGAGAGAGGATAACCTGTTTTACTGTTCTATCATCAGTCAGTGTCTGTAGGAGAGAGGATAACCTGTTTTACTGTTCTATCATCAGTGTCTGTAGGAGAGAGGAGAACCTGTTATACTGTTCTATCATCAGTCAGTGTCTTTAGGAAAAAGGAGAACCTGTTTTACTGTTCTATCATCAGTCTGTGTCTGTAGGAGAGAGGAGAACCTGTTTTACTATTCTATCATCAGTCAGTGTCTGTAGGAGAGAGGAGAACCTGTTTTACTGTTCTATCATCAGTGTCTGTAGGAGAGAGGAGAACCTGTTTAACTGTCCTATCATCAGTCAGTGTCTGTAGGAGAGAGGAGAACCTGTTTTACTGTTCTATCATCAGTCAGTGTCTGTAGGAGAGAGGAGAACCTGTTTTACTGTTCTATCATCAGTCAGTGTCTTTAGGAGAGAGGATAACCTGTTTTACTGTTCTATCATCAGTGTCTGTAGGAGAGAGGATAACCTGTTTTACTGTTCTATCATCAGTCAGTGTCTGTAGGAGAGAGGAGAACCTGTTTTACTGTTCTATCATCAGTGTCTGTAGGAGAGAGGAGAACCTGTTATACTGTTCTATCATCGGTGTCTGTAGGAGAGAGGAGAACCTGTTTTACTGTTCTATCATCAGTCAGTGTCTGTAGGAGAGAGGAGAACCTGTTTTACTGTTCTATCATCAGTGTCTGTAGGAGAGAGGAGAACCTGTTTTACTGTTCTATCATCAGTCAGTGTCTGTAGGAGAGAGGAGAACCTGTTTTACTGTTCTATCATCAGTCAGTGTCTGTAGGAGAGAGGAGAACCTGTTTTACTGTTCTATCATCAGTGTCTGTAGGAGAGAGGAGAACCTGTTTTACTGTTCTATCATCAGTGTCTGTAGGAGAGAGGAGAACCTATTTTACTGTTCTATCATCAGTGTCTGTAGGAGAGAGGAGAACCTGTTTTACTGTCCTATCATCAGTCAGTGTCTGTAGGAGAGAGGAGAACCTGTTTTACTGTTCTATCATCAGTCAGTGTCTGTAGGAGAGAGGAGAACCTGTTTTACTGTTCTATCATCAGTCAGTGTCTGTAGGAGAGAGGAGAACCTGTTTTACTGTTCTATCATCAGTCTGTGTCTGTAGGAGAGAGGAGAACCTGTTTTACTATTCTATCATCAGTCAGTGTCTGTAGGAGAGAGGAGAACCTGTTTTACTGTTCTATCATCAGTGTCTGTAGGAGAGAGGAGAACCTGTTTAACTGTCCTATCATCAGTCAGTGTCTGTAGGAGAGAGGAGAACCTGTTTTACTGTTCTATCATCAGTCAGTGTCTGTAGGAGAGAGGAGAACCTGTTTTACTGTTCTATCATCAGTCAGTGTCTTTAGGAGAGAGGATAACCTGTTTTACTGTTCTATCATCAGTGTCTGTAGGAGAGAGGATAACCTGTTTTACTGTTCTATCATCAGTCAGTGTCTGTAGGAGAGAGGAGAACCTGTTTTACTGTTCTATCATCAGTGTCTGTAGGAGAGAGGAGAACCTGTTATACTGTTCTATCATCGGTGTCTGTAGGAGAGAGGAGAACCTGTTTTACTGTTCTATCATCAGTCAGTGTCTGTAGGAGAGAGGAGAACCTGTTTTACTGTTCTATCATCAGTGTCTGTAGGAGAGAGGAGAACCTGTTTTACTGTTCTATCATCAGTCAGTGTCTGTAGGAGAGAGGATAACCTGTTTTACTGTTCTATCATCAGTCAGTGTCTGTAGGAGAGAGGAGAACCTGTTTTACTGTTCTATCATCAGTGTCTGTAGGAGAGAGGAGAACCTGTTTTACTGTTCTATCATCAGTCTCTGTAGGAGAGAGGAGAACCTGTTTTACTGTTCTATCATCAGTGTCTGTAGGAGAGAGGAGAACCTGTTTTACTGTCCTATCATCAGTCAGTGTCTGTAGGAGAGAGGAGAACCTGTTTTACTGTTCTATCATCAGTCAGTGTCTGTAGGAGAGAGGAGAACCTGTTTTACTGTTCTATCATCAGTGTCTGTAGGAGAGAGGATAACCTGTTTTACTGTTCTATCATCAGTCAGTGTCTGTAGGAGAGAGGAGAACCTGTTTTACTGTTCTATCATCAGTCAGTGTCTGTAGGAGAGAGGAGAACCTGTTTTACTGTTCTATCATCAGTCAGTGTCTGTAGGAGAGAGGATAACCTGTTTTACTGTTCTATCATCAGTCAGTGTCTGTAGAAGAGAGGAGAACCTGTTTTACTGTTCTATCATCAGTGTCTGTAGGAGAGAGGAGAACCTGTTTTACTGTTCTATCATCAGTGTCTGTAGGAGAGAGGAGAACCTGTTTTACTGTTCTATCATCAGTCAGTGTCTGTAGGAGAGAGGAGAACCTGTTTTACTGTTCTATCATCAGTGTCTGTAGGAGAGAGGAGAACCTGTTTTACTGTTCTATCATCAGTCAGTGTCTGTAGGAGAGAGGAGAACCTGTTTTACTGTTCTATCATCAGTCAGTGTCTGTAGGAGAGAGGAGAACCTGTTTTACTGATCTATCATCAGTGTCTGTAGGAGAGAGGAGAACCTGTTTTACTGTTCTATCATCAGTCAGTGTCTGTAGGAGAGAGGAGAACCTGTTTTACTGTCCTATCATCAGTGTCTATAGGAGAGAGGAGAACCTGTTTTACTGTTCTATCATCAGTCAGTGTCTGTAGGAGAGAGGAGAACCTGTTTTACTGTTCTATCATCAGTGTCTGTAGGAGAGAGGAGAACCTGTTATACTGTTCTATCATCAGTCAGTGTCTGTAGGAGAGAGGAGAACCTGTTTTACTGTTCTATCATCAGTCAGTGTCTGTAGGATAGAGGAGAACCTGTTTTACTGTTCTATCATCAGTCAGTGTCTGTAGGAGAGAGGAGAACTTGTTTTACTGTTCTATCATCAGTCAGTGTCTGTAGGAGAGAGGAGAACCTGTTTTACTGTTCTATCATCAGTCCGTGTCTGTAGGAGAGAGGAGAACCTGTTTAACTGTTCTATCATCAGTCAGTGTCTGTAGGAGAGAGGAGAACCTGTTTAACTGTTCTATCATCAGTCAGTGTCTGTAGGAGAGAGGAGAACCTGTTTTACTGTCCTATCATCAGTGCCTATAGGAGAGAGGAGAACCTGTTTTACTGTTCTATCATCAGTCAGTGTCTGTAGGAGAGAGGAGAACCTGTTTTACTGTTCTATCATCAGTGTCTGTAGGAGAGAGGAGAACCTGTTATACTGTTCTATCATCAGTCAGTGTCTGTAGGAGAGAGGAGAACCTGTTTTACTGTTCTATCATCAGTCAGTGTCTGTAGGATAGAGGAGAACCTGTTTTACTGTTCTATCATCAGTCAGTGTCTGTAGGAGAGAGGAGAACTTGTTTTACTGTTCTATCATCAGTCAGTGTCTGTAGGAGAGAGGAGAACCTGTTTTACTGTTCTATCATCAGTCCGTGTCTGTAGGAGAGAGGAGAACCTGTTTAACTGTTCTATCATCAGTCAGTGTCTGTAGGAGAGAGGAGAACCTGTTTAACTGTTCTATCATCAGTCAGTGTCTGTAGGAGAGAGGAGAACCTGTTTTACTGTTCTATCATCAGTCAGTGTATGTAGGAGAGAGGAGAACCTGTTTTACTGTTCTATCATCAGTGTCTGTAGGAGAGAGGAGAACCTGTTTTACTGTTCTATCATCAGTGTCTGTAGGAGAGAGGAGAACCTGTTTTACTGTTCTATCATCAGTGTCTGTAGGAGAGAGGAGAACCTGTTTTACTGTTCTATTATCAGTGTCTGTAGGAGAGAGGAGAACCTGTTTTACTGTTCTATCATCAGTCAGTGTCTGTAGGAGAGAGGATAACCTGTTTTACTGTTCTATCATCAGTCAGTGTCTGTAGGAGAGAGGATAACCTGTTTTACTGTTCTATCATCAGTGTCTGTAGGAGAGAGGAGAACCTGTTATACTGTTCTATCATCAGTCAGTGTCTTTAGGAAAAAGGAGAACCTGTTTTACTGTTCTATCATCAGTCTGTGTCTGTAGGAGAGAGGAGAACCTGTTTTACTATTCTATCATCAGTCAGTGTCTGTAGGAGAGAGGAGAACCTGTTTTACTGTTCTATCATCAGTGTCTGTAGGAGAGAGGAGAACCTGTTTAACTGTCCTATCATCAGTCAGTGTCTGTAGGAGAGAGGAGAACCTGTTTTACTGTTCTATCATCAGTCAGTGTCTGTAGGAGAGAGGAGAACCTGTTTTACTGTTCTATCATCAGTCAGTGTCTTTAGGAGAGAGGATAACCTGTTTTACTGTTCTATCATCAGTGTCTGTAGGAGAGAGGATAACCTGTTTTACTGTTCTATCATCAGTCAGTGTCTGTAGGAGAGAGGAGAACCTGTTTTACTGTTCTATCATCAGTGTCTGTAGGAGAGAGGAGAACCTGTTATACTGTTCTATCATCGGTGTCTGTAGGAGAGAGGAGAACCTGTTTTACTGTTCTATCATCAGTCAGTGTCTGTAGGAGAGAGGAGAACCTGTTTTACTGTTCTATCATCAGTGTCTGTAGGAGAGAGGAGAACCTGTTTTACTGTTCTATCATCAGTCAGTGTCTGTAGGAGAGAGGAGAACCTGTTTTACTGTTCTATCATCAGTCAGTGTCTGTAGGAGAGAGGAGAACCTGTTTTACTGTTCTATCATCAGTGTCTGTAGGAGAGAGGAGAACCTGTTTTACTGTTCTATCATCAGTGTCTGTAGGAGAGAGGAGAACCTATTTTACTGTTCTATCATCAGTGTCTGTAGGAGAGAGGAGAACCTGTTTTACTGTCCTATCATCAGTCAGTGTCTGTAGGAGAGAGGAGAACCTGTTTTACTGTTCTATCATCAGTCAGTGTCTGTAGGAGAGAGGAGAACCTGTTTTACTGTTCTATCATCAGTCAGTGTCTGTAGGAGAGAGGAGAACCTGTTTTACTGTTCTATCATCAGTCTGTGTCTGTAGGAGAGAGGAGAACCTGTTTTACTATTCTATCATCAGTCAGTGTCTGTAGGAGAGAGGAGAACCTGTTTTACTGTTCTATCATCAGTGTCTGTAGGAGAGAGGAGAACCTGTTTAACTGTCCTATCATCAGTCAGTGTCTGTAGGAGAGAGGAGAACCTGTTTTACTGTTCTATCATCAGTCAGTGTCTGTAGGAGAGAGGAGAACCTGTTTTACTGTTCTATCATCAGTCAGTGTCTTTAGGAGAGAGGATAACCTGTTTTACTGTTCTATCATCAGTGTCTGTAGGAGAGAGGATAACCTGTTTTACTGTTCTATCATCAGTCAGTGTCTGTAGGAGAGAGGAGAACCTGTTTTACTGTTCTATCATCAGTGTCTGTAGGAGAGAGGAGAACCTGTTATACTGTTCTATCATCGGTGTCTGTAGGAGAGAGGAGAACCTGTTTTACTGTTCTATCATCAGTCAGTGTCTGTAGGAGAGAGGAGAACCTGTTTTACTGTTCTATCATCAGTGTCTGTAGGAGAGAGGAGAACCTGTTTTACTGTTCTATCATCAGTCAGTGTCTGTAGGAGAGAGGAGAACCTGTTTTACTGTTCTATCATCAGTCAGTGTCTGTAGGAGAGAGGAGAACCTGTTTTACTGTTCTATCATCAGTGTCTGTAGGAGAGAGGAGAACCTGTTTTACTGTTCTATCATCAGTCTCTGTAGGAGAGAGGAGAACCTGTTTTACTGTTCTATCATCAGTGTCTGTAGGAGAGAGGAGAACCTGTTTTACTGTCCTATCATCAGTCAGTGTCTGTAGGAGAGAGGAGAACCTGTTTTACTGTTCTATCATCAGTCAGTGTCTGTAGGAGAGAGGAGAACTTGTTTTACTGTTCTATCATCAGTGTCTGTAGGAGAGAGGATAACCTGTTTTACTGTTCTATCATCAGTCAGTGTCTGTAGGAGAGAGGAGAACCTGTTTTACTGTTCTATCATCAGTCAGTGTCTGTAGGAGAGAGGAGAACCTGTTTTACTGTTCTATCATCAGTCAGTGTCTGTAGGAGAGAGGATAACCTGTTTTACTGTTCTATCATCAGTCAGTGTCTGTAGAAGAGAGGAGAACCTGTTTTACTGTTCTATCATCAGTGTCTGTAGGAGAGAGGAGAACCTGTTTTACTGTTCTATCATCAGTGTCTGTAGGAGAGAGGAGAACCTGTTTTACTGTTCTATCATCAGTCAGTGTCTGTAGGAGAGAGGAGAACCTGTTTTACTGTTCTATCATCAGTGTCTGTAGGAGAGAGGAGAACCTGTTTTACTGTTCTATCATCAGTCAGTGTCTGTAGGAGAGAGGAGAACCTGTTTTACTGTTCTATCATCAGTCAGTGTCTGTAGGAGAGAGGAGAACCTGTTTTACTGATCTATCATCAGTGTCTGTAGGAGAGAGGAGAACCTGTTTTACTGTTCTATCATCAGTCAGTGTCTGTAGGAGAGAGGAGAACCTGTTTTACTGTCCTATCATCAGTGTCTATAGGAGAGAGGAGAACCTGTTTTACTGTTCTATCATCAGTCAGTGTCTGTAGGAGAGAGGAGAACCTGTTTTACTGTTCTATCATCAGTGTCTGTAGGAGAGAGGAGAACCTGTTATACTGTTCTATCATCAGTCAGTGTCTGTAGGAGAGAGGAGAACCTGTTTAACTGTTCTATCATCAGTCAGTGTCTGTAGGAGAGAGGAGAACCTGTTTAACTGTTCTATCATCAGTCAGTGTCTGTAGGAGAGAGGAGAACCTGTTTTACTGTCCTATCATCAGTGCCTATAGGAGAGAGGAGAACCTGTTTTACTGTTCTATCATCAGTCAGTGTCTGTAGGATAGAGGAGAACCTGTTTTACTGTTCTATCATCAGTCAGTGTCTGTAGGAGAGAGGAGAACTTGTTTTACTGTTCTATCATCAGTCAGTGTCTGTAGGAGAGAGGAGAACCTGTTTTACTGTTCTATCATCAGTCCGTGTCTGTAGGAGAGAGGAGAACCTGTTTAACTGTTCTATCATCAGTCAGTGTCTGTAGGAGAGAGGAGAACCTGTTTAACTGTTCTATCATCAGTCAGTGTCTGTAGGAGAGAGGAGAACCTGTTTTACTGTCCTATCATCAGTGCCTATAGGAGAGAGGAGAACCTGTTTTACTGTTCTATCATCAGTCAGTGTCTGTAGGAGAGAGGAGAACCTGTTTTACTGTTCTATCATCAGTGTCTGTAGGAGAGAGGAGAACCTGTTATACTGTTCTATCATCAGTCAGTGTCTGTAGGAGAGAGGAGAACCTGTTTTACTGTTCTATCATCAGTCAGTGTCTGTAGGATAGAGGAGAACCTGTTTTACTGTTCTATCATCAGTCAGTGTCTGTAGGAGAGAGGAGAACTTGTTTTACTGTTCTATCATCAGTCAGTGTCTGTAGGAGAGAGGAGAACCTGTTTTACTGTTCTATCATCAGTCCGTGTCTGTAGGAGAGAGGAGAACCTGTTTAACTGTTCTATCATCAGTCAGTGTCTGTAGGAGAGAGGAGAACCTGTTTAACTGTTCTATCATCAGTCAGTGTCTGTAGGAGAGAGGAGAACCTGTTTTACTGTCCTATCATCAGTGCCTATAGGAGAGAGGAGAACCTGTTTTACTGTTCTATCATCAGTCAGTGTCTGTAGGAGAGAGGAGAACCTGTTTTACTGTTCTATCATCAGTGTCTGTAGGAGAGAGGAGAACCTGTTATACTGTTCTATCATCAGTCAGTGTCTGTAGGAGAGAGGAGAACCTGTTTTACTGTTCTATCATCAGTCAGTGTCTGTAGGATAGAGGAGAACCTGTTTTACTGTTCTATCATCAGTCAGTGTCTGTAGGAGAGAGGAGAACTTGTTTTACTGTTCTATCATCAGTCAGTGTCTGTAGGAGAGAGGAGAACCTGTTTTACTGTTCTATCATCAGTCCGTGTCTGTAGGAGAGAGGAGAACCTGTTTAACTGTTCTATCATCAGTCAGTGTCTGTAGGAGAGAGGAGAACCTGTTTAACTGTTCTATCATCAGTCAGTGTCTGTAGGAGAGAGGAGAACCTGTTTTACTGTTCTATCATCAGTCAGTGTATGTAGGAGAGAGGAGAACCTGTTTTACTGTTCTATCATCAGTGTCTGTAGGAGAGAGGAGAACCTGTTTTACTGTTCTATCATCAGTGTCTGTAGGAGAGAGGAGAACCTGTTTTACTGTTCTATCATCAGTGTCTGTAGGAGAGAGGAGAACCTGTTTTACTGTTCTATTATCAGTGTCTGTAGGAGAGAGGAGAACCTGTTTTACTGTTCTATCATCAGTCAGTGTCTGTAGGAGAGAGGATAACCTTTTTTACTGTTCTATCATCAGTCAGTGTCTGTAGGAGAGAGGATAACCTGTTTTACTGTTCTATCATCAGTCAGTGTCTGTAGGAGAGAGGATAACCTGTTTTACTGTTCTATCATCAGTGTCTGTAGGAGAGAGGAGAACCTGTTATACTGTTCTATCATCAGTCAGTGTCTTTAGGAAAGAGGAGAACCTGTTTTACTGTTCTATCATCAGTCTGTGTCTGTAGGAGAGAGGAGAACCTGTTTTACTATTCTATCATCAGTCAGTGTCTGTAGGAGAGAGGAGAACCTGTTTTACTGTTCTATCATCAGTGTCTGTAGGAGAGAGGAGAACCTGTTTAACTGTCCTATCATCAGTCAGTGTCTGTAGGAGAGAGGAGAACCTGTTTTACTGTTCTATCATCAGTCAGTGTCTGTAGGAGAGAGGAGAACCTGTTTTACTGTTCTATCATCAGTCAGTGTCTTTAGGAGAGAGGATAACCTGTTTTACTGTTCTATCATCAGTGTCTGTAGGAGAGAGGATAACCTGTTTTACTGTTCTATCATCAGTCAGTGTCTGTAGGAGAGAGGAGAACCTGTTTTACTGTTCTATCATCAGTGTCTGTAGGAGAGAGGAGAACCTGTTATACTGTTCTATCATCGGTGTCTGTAGGAGAGAGGAGAACCTGTTTTACTGTTCTATCATCAGTCAGTGTCTGTAGGAGAGAGGAGAACCTGTTTTACTGTTCTATCATCAGTGTCTGTAGGAGAGAGGAGAACCTGTTTTACTGTTCTATCATCAGTCAGTGTCTGTAGGAGAGAGGAGAACCTGTTTTACTGTTCTATCATCAGTCAGTGTCTGTAGGAGAGAGGAGAACCTGTTTTACTGTTCTATCATCAGTGTCTGTAGGAGAGAGGAGAACCTGTTTTACTGTTCTATCATCAGTGTCTGTAGGAGAGAGGAGAACCTGTTTTACTGTTCTATCATCAGTGTCTGTAGGAGAGAGGAGAACCTGTTTTACTGTCCTATCATCAGTCAGTGTCTGTAGGAGAGAGGAGAACCTGTTTTACTGTTCTATCATCAGTCAGTGTCTGTAGGAGAGAGGAGAACCTGTTTTACTGTTCTATCATCAGTGTCTGTAGGAGAGAGGATAACCTGTTTTACTGTTCTATCATCAGTCAGTGTCTGTAGGAGAGAGGAGAACCTGTTTTACTGTTCTATCATCAGTCAGTGTCTGTAGGAGAGAGGAGAACCTGTTTTACTGTTCTATCATCAGTCAGTGTCTGTAGGAGAGAGGAGAACCTGTTTTACTGTTCTATCATCAGTGTCTGTAGGAGAGAGGAGAACCTGTTTTACTGTTCTATCATCAGTCAGTGTCTGTAGGAGAGAGGAGAACCTGTTTTACTGTTCTATCATCAGTCAGTGTCTGTAGGAGAGAGGAGAACCTGTTTTACTGATCTATCATCAGTGTCTGTAGGAGAGAGGAGAACCTGTTTTACTGTTCTATCATCAGTCAGTGTCTGTAGGAGAGAGGAGAACCTGTTTTACTGTCCTATCATCAGTGTCTATAGGAGAGAGGAGAACCTGTTTTACTGTTCTATCATCAGTGTCTGTAGGAGAGAGGAGAACCTGTTTTACTGTTCTATCATCAGTGTCTGTAGGAGAGAGGAGAACCTGTTTTACTGTCCTATCATCAGTGTCTGTAGGAGAGAGGAGAACCTGTTTTACTGTTCTATCATCAGTCAGTGTCTGTAGGAGAGAGGAGAACCTGTTTTACTGTTCTATCATCAGTGTCTGTAGGAGAGAGGAGAACCTGTTTTACTGTTCTATCATCAGTCAGTGTCTGTAGGAGAGAGGAGAACCTGTTTTACTGTTCTATCATCAGTCAGTGTCTGTAGGAGAGAGGAGAACCTGTTTTACTGTTCTATCATCAGTGTCTGTAGGAGAGAGGAGAACCTGTTTTACTGTTCTATCATCAGTGTCTGTAGGAGAGAGGAGAACCTGTTTTACTGTTCTATCATCAGTGTCTGTAGGAGAGAGGAGAACCTGTTTTACTGTCCTATCATCAGTCAGTGTCTGTAGGAGAGAGGAGAACCTGTTTTACTGTTCTATCATCAGTCAGTGTCTGTAGGAGAGAGGAGAACCTGTTTTACTGTTCTATCATCAGTGTCTGTAGGAGAGAGGATAACCTGTTTTACTGTTCTATCATCAGTCAGTGTCTGTAGGAGAGAGGAGAACCTGTTTTACTGTTCTATCATCAGTCAGTGTCTGTAGGAGAGAGGAGAACCTGTTTTACTGTTCTATCATCAGTCAGTGTCTGTAGGAGAGAGGAGAACCTGTTTTACTGTTCTATCATCAGTGTCTGTAGGAGAGAGGAGAACCTGTTTTACTGTTCTATCATCAGTCAGTGTCTGTAGGAGAGAGGAGAACCTGTTTTACTGTTCTATCATCAGTCAGTGTCTGTAGGAGAGAGGAGAACCTGTTTTACTGATCTATCATCAGTGTCTGTAGGAGAGAGGAGAACCTGTTTTACTGTTCTATCATCAGTCAGTGTCTGTAGGAGAGAGGAGAACCTGTTTTACTGTCCTATCATCAGTGTCTATAGGAGAGAGGAGAACCTGTTTTACTGTTCTATCATCAGTGTCTGTAGGAGAGAGGAGAACCTGTTATACTGTTCTATCATCAGTCAGTGTCTGTAGGAGAGAGGAGAACCTGTTTTACTGTTCTATCATCAGTCAGTGTCTGTAGGATAGAGGAGAACCTGTTTTACTGTTCTATCATCAGTCAGTGTCTGTAGGAGAGAGGAGAACCTGTTTTACTGTTCTATCATCAGTCAGTGTCTGTAGGAGAGAGGAGAACCTGTTTTACTGATCTATCATCAGTGTCTGTAGGAGAGAGGAGAACCTGTTTTACTGTTCTATCATCAGTCAGTGTCTGTAGGAGAGAGGAGAACCTGTTTTACTGTCCTATCATCAGTGTCTATAGGAGAGAGGAGAACCTGTTTTACTGTTCTATCATCAGTGTCTGTAGGAGAGAGGAGAACCTGTTTTACTGTTCTATCATCAGTGTCTGTAGGAGAGAGGAGAACCTGTTTTACTGTCCTATCATCAGTGTCTGTAGGAGAGAGGAGAACCTGTTTTACTGTTCTATCATCAGTCAGTGTCTGTAGGAGAGAGGAGAACCTGTTTTACTGTTCTATCATCAGTGTCTGTAGGAGAGAGGAGAACCTGTTTTACTGTTCTATCATCAGTCAGTGTATGTAGGAGAGAGGAGAACCTGTTTTACTGTTCTATCATCAGTCAGTGTCTGTAGGAGAGAGGAGAACCTGTTTTACTGTTCTATCATCAGTGTCTGTAGGAGAGAGGAGAACCTGTTTTACTGTTCTATCATCAGTGTCTGTAGGAGAGAGGAGAACCTGTTTTACTGTTCTATCATCAGTGTCTGTAGGAGAGAGGAGAACCTGTTTTACTGTCCTATCATCAGTCAGTGTCTGTAGGAGAGAGGAGAACCTGTTTTACTGTTCTATCATCAGTCAGTGTCTGTAGGAGAGAGGAGAACCTGTTTTACTGTTCTATCATCAGTGTCTGTAGGAGAGAGGATAACCTGTTTTACTGTTCTATCATCAGTCAGTGTCTGTAGGAGAGAGGAGAACCTGTTTTACTGTTCTATCATCAGTCAGTGTCTGTAGGAGAGAGGAGAACCTGTTTTACTGTTCTATCATCAGTCAGTGTCTGTAGGAGAGAGGAGAACCTGTTTTACTGTTCTATCATCAGTGTCTGTAGGAGAGAGGAGAACCTGTTTTACTGTTCTATCATCAGTCAGTGTCTGTAGGAGAGAGGAGAACCTGTTTTACTGTTCTATCATCAGTCAGTGTCTGTAGGAGAGAGGAGAACCTGTTTTACTGATCTATCATCAGTGTCTGTAGGAGAGAGGAGAACCTGTTTTACTGTTCTATCATCAGTCAGTGTCTGTAGGAGAGAGGAGAACCTGTTTTACTGTCCTATCATCAGTGTCTATAGGAGAGAGGAGAACCTGTTTTACTGTTCTATCATCAGTGTCTGTAGGAGAGAGGAGAACCTGTTTTACTGTTCTATCATCAGTGTCTGTAGGAGAGAGGAGAACCTGTTTTACTGTCCTATCATCAGTGTCTGTAGGAGAGAGGAGAACCTGTTTTACTGTCCTATCATCAGTCAGTGTCTGTAGGAGAGAGGAGAACCTGTTTTACTGTTCTATCATCAGTCAGTGTCTGTAGGAGAGAGGAGAACCTGTTTTACTGTTCTATCATCAGTGTCTGTAGGAGAGAGGAGGACCTGTTTTACTGTTCTATCATCAGTCAGTGTCTGTAGGAGAGAGGAGAACCTGTTTTACTGTTCTATCATCAGTCAGTGTCTGTAGGAGAGAGGAGAACCTGTTTTACTGTTCTATCATCAGTGTCTGTAGGAGAGAGGAGAATCTGTTTTACTGTTCTATCATCAGTCAGTGTCTGTAGGAGAGAGGAGAACCTGTTTTACTGTTCTATCATCAGTGTCTGTAGGAGAGAGGAGAACCTGTTTTACTGTTCTATCATCAGTCAGTGTCTGTAGGAGAGAGGAGAACCTGTTTTACTGTTCTATCATCAGTGTCTGTAGGAGAGAGGAGAACCTGTTTTACTGTTCTATCATCAGTCAGTGTCTGTAGGAGAGAGGAGAACCTGTTTTACAGTTCTATCATCAGTCAGTGTCTGTAGGAGAGAGGAGAACCTGTTTTACTGATATATCATCAGTGTCTGTAGGAGAGAGGAGAACCTGTTTTACTGTTCTATCATCAGTCAGTGTCTGTAGGAGAGAGGAGAACCTGTTTTACTGTCCTATCATCAGTGTCTATAGGAGAGAGGAGAACCTGTTTTACTGTTCTATCATCAGTGTCTGTAGGAGAGAGGAGAACCTGTTTTACTGTTCTATCATCAGTGTCTGTGGGAGAGAGGAGAACCTGTTTTACTGTCCTATCATCAGTGTCTGTAGGAGAGAGGAGAACCTGTTTTACTGTCCTATCATCAGTCAGTGTCTGTAGGAGAGAGGAGAACCTGTTTTACTGTTCTATCATCAGTCAGTGTCTGTAGGAGAGAGGAGAACCTGTTTTACTGTTCTATCATCAGTGTCTGTAGGAGAGAGGAGGACCTGTTTTACTGTTCTATCATCAGTCAGTGTCTGTAGGAGAGAGGAGAACCTGTTTTACTGTTCTATCATCAGTCAGTGTCTGTAGGAGAGAGGAGAACCTGTTTTACTGTTCTATCATCAGTGTCTGTAGGAGAGAGGAGAACCTGTTTTACTGTTCTATCATCAGTCAGTGTCTGTAGGAGAGAGGAGAACCTGTTTTACTGTTCTATCATCAGTGTCTGTAGGAGAGAGGAGAACCTGTTTTACTGTTCTATCATCAGTGTCTGTAGGAGAGAGGAGAACCTGTTTTACTGTTCTATCATCAGTCAGTGTCTGTAGGAGAGAGGAGAACCTGTTTTACTGTTCTATCATCAGTCAGTGTCTGCAGGAGAGAGGATAACCTGTTTTACTGTTCTATCATCAGTCAGTGTCTGTAGAAGAGAGGAGAACCTGTTTTACTGTTCTATCATCAGTCAGTGTCTGTAGGAGAGAGGAGAACCTGTTTTACTATTCTATCATCAGTCAGTGTCTGTAGGAGAGAGGATAACCTGTTTTACTGTTCTATCATCAGTCAGTGTCTGTAGGAGAGAGGAGAACCTGTTTTACTGTTCTATCATCAGTCAGTGTCTGTAGGAGAGAGGAGAACCTGTTTTAATGTTATATCATCAGTCAGTGACTGTAGGAGAGAGGATAACCTGTTTAACTGTTCTATCATCAGTGTCTGTAGGAGAGAGGAGAACCTGTTTTACTCTTCTATCATCAGTCAGTGTCTGTAGGAGAGAGGAGAACCTGTTTAACTGTTCTATCATCTGTGTCTGTAGGAGAGAGGAGAACCTGTTTTACTGTCCTATCATCAGTCAGTGTCTGTAGGAGAGAGGATAACCTGTTTTACTGTCCTATCATCAGTGTCTGTAGGAGAGAGGAGTACCTGTTTTACTGTTCTATCATCAGTCAGTGTCTGTAGGAGAGAGGAGAACCTGTTTTACTGTTCTATCATCAGTCAGTGTCTGTAGGAGAGAGGAGAACCTGTTTTACTGTTCTATCATCAGTCAGTGTCTGTAGAAGAGAGGAGAACCTGTTTTACTGTTCTATCATCAGTGTCTGTAGGAGAGAGGAGAACCTGTTTTACTGTTCTATCATCAGTGTCTGTAGGAGAGAGGAGAACCTGTTTTACTGTTCTATCATCAGTCAGTGTCTGTAGGAGAGAGGAGAACCTGTTTTACTGTTCTATCATCAGTGTCTGTAGGAGAGAGGAGAACCTGTTTTACTGTTCTATCATCAGTCAGTGTCTGTAGGAGAGAGGAGAACCTGTTTTACTGTTCTATCATCAGTCAGTGTCTGTAGGAGAGAGGAGAACCTGTTTTACTGTTCTATCATCAGTGTCTGTAGGAGAGAGGAGGACCTGTTTTACTGTTCTATCATCAGTCAGTGTCTGTAGGAGAGAGGAGAACCTGTTTTACTGTTCTATCATCAGTCAGTGTCTGTAGGAGAGAGGAGAACCTGTTTTACTGTTCTATCATCAGTGTCTGTAGGAGAGAGGAGAACCTGTTTTACTGTTCTATCATCAGTCAGTGTCTGTAGGAGAGAGGAGAACCTGTTTTACTGTTCTATCATCAGTGTCTGTAGGAGAGAGGAGAACCTGTTTTACTGTTCTATCATCAGTCAGTGTCTGTAGGAGAGAGGAGAACCTGTTTTACTGTTCTATCATCAGTGTCTGTAGGAGAGAGGAGGACCTGTTTTACTGTTCTATCATCAGTCAGTGTCTGTAGGAGAGAGGAGAACCTGTTTTACTGTTCTATCATCAGTCAGTGTCTGTAGGAGAGAGGAGAACCTGTTTTACTGTTCTATCATCAGTGTCTGTAGGAGAGAGGAGAACCTGTTTTACTGTTCTATCATCAGTCAGTGTCTGTAGGAGAGAGGAGAACCTGTTTTACTGTTCTATCATCAGTGTCTGTAGGAGAGAGGAGAACCTGTTTTACTGTTCTATCATCAGTGTCTGTAGGAGAGAGGAGAACCTGTTTTACTGTTCTATCATCAGTCAGTGTCTGTAGGAGAGAGGAGAACCTGTTTTACTGTTCTATCATCAGTCAGTGTCTGCAGGAGAGAGGATAACCTGTTTTACTGTTCTATCATCAGTCAGTGTCTGTAGAAGAGAGGAGAACCTGTTTTACTGTTCTATCATCAGTCAGTGTCTGTAGGAGAGAGGAGAACCTGTTTTACTATTCTATCATCAGTCAGTGTCTGTAGGAGAGAGGATAACCTGTTTTACTGTTCTATCATCAGTCAGTGTCTGTAGGAGAGAGGAGAACCTGTTTTACTGTTCTATCATCAGTCAGTGTCTGTAGGAGAGAGGAGAACCTGTTTTAATGTTCTATCATCAGTCAGTGACTGTAGGAGAGAGGATAACCTGTTTAACTGTTCTATCATCAGTGTCTGTAGGAGAGAGGAGAACCTGTTTTACTCTTCTATCATCAGTCAGTGTCTGTAGGAGAGAGGAGAACCTGTTTAACTGTTCTATCATCTGTGTCTGTAGGAGAGAGGAGAACCTGTTTTACTGTCCTATCATCAGTCAGTGTCTGTAGGAGAGAGGATAACCTGTTTTACTGTCCTATCATCAGTGTCTGTAGGAGAGAGGAGTACCTGTTTTACTGTTCTATCATCAGTCAGTGTCTGTAGGAGAGAGGAGAACCTGTTTTACTGTTCTATCATCAGTCAGTGTCTGTAGGAGAGAGGAGAACCTGTTTTACTGTTCTATCATCAGTCAGTGTCTGTAGAAGAGAGGAGAACCTGTTTTACTGTTCTATCATCAGTGTCTGTAGGAGAGAGGAGAACCTGTTTTACTGTTCTATCATCAGTGTCTGTAGGAGAGAGGAGAACCTGTTTTACTGTTCTATCATCAGTCAGTGTCTGTAGGAGAGAGGAGAACCTGTTTTACTGTTCTATCATCAGTGTCTGTAGGAGAGAGGAGAACCTGTTTTACTGTTCTATCATCAGTCAGTGTCTGTAGGAGAGAGGAGAACCTGTTTTACTGTTCTATCATCAGTCAGTGTCTGTAGGAGAGAGGAGAACCTGTTTTACTGTTCTATCATCAGTGTCTGTAGGAGAGAGGAGGACCTGTTTTACTGTTCTATCATCAGTCAGTGTCTGTAGGAGAGAGGAGAACCTGTTTTACTGTTCTATCATCAGTCAGTGTCTGTAGGAGAGAGGAGAACCTGTTTTACTGTTCTATCATCAGTGTCTGTAGGAGAGAGGAGAACCTGTTTTACTGTTCTATCATCAGTCAGTGTCTGTAGGAGAGAGGAGAACCTGTTTTACTGTTCTATCATCAGTGTCTGTAGGAGAGAGGAGAACCTGTTTTACTGTTCTATCATCAGTGTCTGTAGGAGAGAGGAGAACCTGTTTTACTGTTCTATCATCAGTCAGTGTCTGTAGGAGAGAGGAGAACCTGTTTTACTGTTCTATCATCAGTCAGTGTCTGTAGGAGAGAGGAGAACCTGTTTTACTGATCTATCATCAGTGTCTGTAGGAGAGAGGAGAACCTGTTTTACTGTTCTATCATCAGTCAGTGTCTGTAGGAGAGAGGAGAACCTGTTTTACTGTCCTATCATCAGTGTCTATAGGAGAGAGGAGAACCTGTTTTACTGTTCTATCATCAGTGTCTGTAGGAGAGAGGAGAACCTGTTTTACTGTTCTATCATCAGTGTCTGTAGGAGAGAGGAGAACCTGTTTTACTGTCCTATCATCAGTGTCTGTAGGAGAGAGGAGAACCTGTTTTACTGTCCTATCATCAGTCAGTGTCTGTAGGAGAGAGGAGAACCTGTTTTACTGTTCTATCATCAGTCAGTGTCTGTAGGAGAGAGGAGAACCTGTTTTACTGTTCTATCATCAGTGTCTGTAGGAGAGAGGAGGACCTGTTTTACTGTTCTATCATCAGTCAGTGTCTGTAGGAGAGAGGAGAACCTGTTTTACTGTTCTATCATCAGTCAGTGTCTGTAGGAGAGAGGAGAACCTGTTTTACTGTTCTATCATCAGTGTCTGTAGGAGAGAGGAGAATCTGTTTTACTGTTCTATCATCAGTCAGTGTCTGTAGGAGAGAGGAGAACCTGTTTTACTGTTCTATCATCAGTGTCTGTAGGAGAGAGGAGAACCTGTTTTACTGTTCTATCATCAGTCAGTGTCTGTAGGAGAGAGGAGAACCTGTTTTACTGTTCTATCATCAGTGTCTGTAGGAGAGAGGAGAACCTGTTTTACTGTTCTATCATCAGTCAGTGTCTGTAGGAGAGAGGAGAACCTGTTTTACAGTTCTATCATCAGTCAGTGTCTGTAGGAGAGAGGAGAACCTGTTTTACTGATATATCATCAGTGTCTGTAGGAGAGAGGAGAACCTGTTTTACTGTTCTATCATCAGTCAGTGTCTGTAGGAGAGAGGAGAACCTGTTTTACTGTCCTATCATCAGTGTCTATAGGAGAGAGGAGAACCTGTTTTACTGTTCTATCATCAGTGTCTGTAGGAGAGAGGAGAACCTGTTTTACTGTTCTATCATCAGTGTCTGTAGGAGAGAGGAGAACCTGTTTTACTGTCCTATCATCAGTGTCTGTAGGAGAGAGGAGAACCTGTTTTACTGTCCTATCATCAGTCAGTGTCTGTAGGAGAGAGGAGAACCTGTTTTACTGTTCTATCATCAGTCAGTGTCTGTAGGAGAGAGGAGAACCTGTTTTACTGTTCTATCATCAGTGTCTGTAGGAGAGAGGAGGACCTGTTTTACTGTTCTATCATCAGTCAGTGTCTGTAGGAGAGAGGAGAACCTGTTTTACTGTTCTATCATCAGTCAGTGTCTGTAGGAGAGAGGAGAACCTGTTTTACTGTTCTATCATCAGTGTCTGTAGGAGAGAGGAGAACCTGTTTTACTGTTCTATCATCAGTCAGTGTCTGTAGGAGAGAGGAGAACCTGTTTTACTGTTCTATCATCAGTGTCTGTAGGAGAGAGGAGAACCTGTTTTACTGTTCTATCATCAGTGTCTGTAGGAGAGAGGAGAACCTGTTTTACTGTTCTATCATCAGTCAGTGTCTGTAGGAGAGAGGAGAACCTGTTTTACTGTTCTATCATCAGTCAGTGTCTGCAGGAGAGAGGATAACCTGTTTTACTGTTCTATCATCAGTCAGTGTCTGTAGAAGAGAGGAGAACCTGTTTTACTGTTCTATCATCAGTCAGTGTCTGTAGGAGAGAGGAGAACCTGTTTTACTATTCTATCATCAGTCAGTGTCTGTAGGAGAGAGGATAACCTGTTTTACTGTTCTATCATCAGTCAGTGTCTGTAGGAGAGAGGAGAACCTGTTTTACTGTTCTATCATCAGTCAGTGTCTGTAGGAGAGAGGAGAACCTGTTTTAATGTTCTATCATCAGTCAGTGACTGTAGGAGAGAGGATAACCTGTTTAACTGTTCTATCATCAGTGTCTGTAGGAGAGAGGAGAACCTGTTTTACTCTTCTATCATCAGTCAGTGTCTGTAGGAGAGAGGAGAACCTGTTTAACTGTTCTATCATCTGTGTCTGTAGGAGAGAGGAGAACCTGTTTTACTGTCCTATCATCAGTCAGTGTCTGTAGGAGAGAGGATAACCTGTTTTACTGTCCTATCATCAGTGTCTGTAGGAGAGAGGAGTACCTGTTTTACTGTTCTATCATCAGTCAGTGTCTGTAGGAGAGAGGAGAACCTGTTTTACTGTTCTATCATCAGTCAGTGTCTGTAGGAGAGAGGAGAACCTGTTTTACTGTTCTATCATCAGTCAGTGTCTGTAGAAGAGAGGAGAACCTGTTTTACTGTTCTATCATCAGTGTCTGTAGGAGAGAGGAGAACCTGTTTTACTGTTCTATCATCAGTGTCTGTAGGAGAGAG
Organism: Coregonus lavaretus; assembly: GCF_964263955.1. Taxonomy (NCBI): domain Eukaryota; kingdom Metazoa; phylum Chordata; class Actinopteri; order Salmoniformes; family Salmonidae; genus Coregonus; species Coregonus lavaretus. The sequence continues at coordinate 23,721 of NW_028160247.1, read as the reverse complement.
GAGAACCTGTTTTACTGTTCTATCATCAGTCAGTGTCTGTAGGAGAGAGGAGAACCTGTTTTACTGTTCTATCATCAGTGTCTGTAGGAGAGAGGAGAACCTGTTTTACTGTTCTATCATCAGTCAGTGTCTGTAGGAGAGAGGAGAACCTGTTTTACTGTTCTATCATCAGTCAGTGTCTGTAGGAGAGAGGAGAACCTGTTTTACTGTTCTATCATCAGTGTCTGTAGGAGAGAGGAGGACCTGTTTTACTGTTCTATCATCAGTCAGTGTCTGTAGGAGAGAGGAGAACCTGTTTTACTGTTCTATCATCAGTCAGTGTCTGTAGGAGAGAGGAGAACCTGTTTTACTGTTCTATCATCAGTGTCTGTAGGAGAGAGGAGAACCTGTTTTACTGTTCTATCATCAGTCAGTGTCTGTAGGAGAGAGGAGAACCTGTTTTACTGTTCTATCATCAGTGTCTGTAGGAGAGAGGAGAACCTGTTTTACTGTTCTATCATCAGTGTCTGTAGGAGAGAGGAGAACCTGTTTTACTGTTCTATCATCAGTCAGTGTCTGTAGGAGAGAGGAGAACCTGTTTTACTGTTCTATCATCAGTCAGTGTCTGTAGGAGAGAGGAGAACCTGTTTTACTGTTCTATCATCAGTCAGTGTCTGCAGGAGAGAGGATAACCTGTTTTACTGTTCTATCATCAGTGTCTGTAGGAGAGAGGAGAATCTGTTTTACTGTTCTATCATCAGTCAGTGTCTGTAGGAGAGAGGAGAACCTGTTTTACTGTTCTATCATCAGTGTCTGTAGGAGAGAGGAGAACCTGTTTTACTGTTCTATCATCAGTCAGTGTCTGTAGGAGAGAGGAGAACCTGTTTTACTGTTCTATCATCAGTGTCTGTAGGAGAGAGGAGAACCTGTTTTACTGTTCTATCATCAGTCAGTGTCTGTAGGAGAGAGGAGAACCTGTTTTACAGTTCTATCATCAGTCAGTGTCTGTAGGAGAGAGGAGAACCTGTTTTACTGATATATCATCAGTGTCTGTAGGAGAGAGGAGAACCTGTTTTACTGTTCTATCATCAGTCAGTGTCTGTAGGAGAGAGGAGAACCTGTTTTACTGTCCTATCATCAGTGTCTATAGGAGAGAGGAGAACCTGTTTTACTGTTCTATCATCAGTGTCTGTAGGAGAGAGGAGAACCTGTTTTACTGTTCTATCATCAGTGTCTGTAGGAGAGAGGAGAACCTGTTTTACTGTCCTATCATCAGTGTCTGTAGGAGAGAGGAGAACCTGTTTTACTGTCCTATCATCAGTCAGTGTCTGTAGGAGAGAGGAGAACCTGTTTTACTGTTCTATCATCAGTCAGTGTCTGTAGGAGAGAGGAGAACCTGTTTTACTGTTCTATCATCAGTGTCTGTAGGAGAGAGGAGGACCTGTTTTACTGTTCTATCATCAGTCAGTGTCTGTAGGAGAGAGGAGAACCTGTTTTACTGTTCTATCATCAGTCAGTGTCTGTAGGAGAGAGGAGAACCTGTTTTACTGTTCTATCATCAGTGTCTGTAGGAGAGAGGAGAACCTGTTTTACTGTTCTATCATCAGTCAGTGTCTGTAGGAGAGAGGAGAACCTGTTTTACTGTTCTATCATCAGTGTCTGTAGGAGAGAGGAGAACCTGTTTTACTGTTCTATCATCAGTGTCTGTAGGAGAGAGGAGAACCTGTTTTACTGTTCTATCATCAGTCAGTGTCTGTAGGAGAGAGGAGAACCTGTTTTACTGTTCTATCATCAGTCAGTGTCTGCAGGAGAGAGGATAACCTGTTTTACTGTTCTATCATCAGTCAGTGTCTGTAGAAGAGAGGAGAACCTGTTTTACTGTTCTATCATCAGTCAGTGTCTGTAGGAGAGAGGAGAACCTGTTTTACTGATATATCATCAGTGTCTGTAGGAGAGAGGAGAACCTGTTTTACTGTTCTATCATCAGTCAGTGTCTGTAGGAGAGAGGAGAACCTGTTTTACTGTCCTATCATCAGTGTCTATAGGAGAGAGGAGAACCTGTTTTACTGTTCTATCATCAGTGTCTGTAGGAGAGAGGAGAACCTGTTTTACTGTTCTATCATCAGTGTCTGTAGGAGAGAGGAGAACCTGTTTTACTGTCCTATCATCAGTGTCTGTAGGAGAGAGGAGAACCTGTTTTACTGTCCTATCATCAGTCAGTGTCTGTAGGAGAGAGGAGAACCTGTTTTACTGTTCTATCATCAGTCAGTGTCTGTAGGAGAGAGGAGAACCTGTTTTACTGTTCTATCATCAGTGTCTGTAGGAGAGAGGAGGACCTGTTTTACTGTTCTATCATCAGTCAGTGTCTGTAGGAGAGAGGAGAACCTGTTTTACTGTTCTATCATCAGTCAGTGTCTGTAGGAGAGAGGAGAACCTGTTTTACTGTTCTATCATCAGTGTCTGTAGGAGAGAGGAGAACCTGTTTTACTGTTCTATCATCAGTCAGTGTCTGTAGGAGAGAGGAGAACCTGTTTTACTGTTCTATCATCAGTGTCTGTAGGAGAGAGGAGAACCTGTTTTACTGTTCTATCATCAGTGTCTGTAGGAGAGAGGAGAACCTGTTTTACTGTTCTATCATCAGTCAGTGTCTGTAGGAGAGAGGAGAACCTGTTTTACTGTTCTATCATCAGTCAGTGTCTGCAGGAGAGAGGATAACCTGTTTTACTGTTCTATCATCAGTCAGTGTCTGTAGAAGAGAGGAGAACCTGTTTTACTGTTCTATCATCAGTCAGTGTCTGTAGGAGAGAGGAGAACCTGTTTTACTATTCTATCATCAGTCAGTGTCTGTAGGAGAGAGGATAACCTGTTTTACTGTTCTATCATCAGTCAGTGTCTGTAGGAGAGAGGAGAACCTGTTTTACTGTTCTATCATCAGTCAGTGTCTGTAGGAGAGAGGAGAACCTGTTTTAATGTTCTATCATCAGTCAGTGACTGTAGGAGAGAGGATAACCTGTTTAACTGTTCTATCATCAGTGTCTGTAGGAGAGAGGAGAACCTGTTTTACTCTTCTATCATCAGTCAGTGTCTGTAGGAGAGAGGAGAACCTGTTTAACTGTTCTATCATCTGTGTCTGTAGGAGAGAGGAGAACCTGTTTTACTGTCCTATCATCAGTCAGTGTCTGTAGGAGAGAGGATAACCTGTTTTACTGTCCTATCATCAGTGTCTGTAGGAGAGAGGAGTACCTGTTTTACTGTTCTATCATCAGTCAGTGTCTGTAGGAGAGAGGAGAACCTGTTTTACTGTTCTATCATCAGTCAGTGTCTGTAGGAGAGAGGAGAACCTGTTTTACTGTTCTATCATCAGTCAGTGTCTGTAGAAGAGAGGAGAACCTGTTTTACTGTTCTATCATCAGTGTCTGTAGGAGAGAGGAGAACCTGTTTTACTGTTCTATCATCAGTGTCTGTAGGAGAGAGGAGAACCAGTTTTACTGTTCTATCATCAGTCAGTGTCTGTAGGAGAGAGGAGAACCTGTTTTACTGTTCTATCATCAGTGTCTGTAGGAGAGAGGAGAACCTGTTTTACTCTTCTATCATCAGTCAGTGTCTGTAGGAGAGAGGAGAACCTGTTTAACTGTTCTATCATCGGTGTCTGTAGGAGAGAGGAGAACCTGTTTTACTGTCCTATCATCAGTCAGTGTCTGTAGGAGAGAGGAGAACCTGTTTTACTGTTCTATCATCAGTCAGTGTCTGTAGGAGAGAGGAGAACCTGTTTTACTGTTCTATCATCAGTGTCTGTAGGAGAGAGGAGAACCTGTTTTACTGTTCTATCATCAGTCAGTGTCTGTAGGAGAGAGGAGAACCTGTTTTACTGTTCTATCATCAGTGTCTGTAGGAGAGAGGAGAACCTGTTTTACTGTTCTATCATCAGTGTCTGTAGGAGAGAGGAGAACCTGTTTTACTGTTCTATCATCAGTCAGTGTCTGTAGGAGAGAGGAGAACCTGTTTTACTGTTCTATCATCAGTCAGTGTCTGTAGGAGAGAGGAGAACCTGTTTTACTGTTCTATCATCAGTCAGTGTCTGCAGGAGAGAGGATAACCTGTTTTACTGTTCTATCATCAGTCAGTGTCTATAGAAGAGAGGAGAACCTGTTTTACTGTTCTATCATCAGTCAGTGTCTGTAGGAGAGAGGAGAACCTGTTTTACTATTCTATCATCAGTCAGTGTCTGTAGGAGAGAGGATAACCTGTTTTACTGTTCTATCATCAGTCAGTGTCTGTAGGAGAAAGGAGAACCTGTTTTACTGTTCTATCATCAGTCAGTGTCTGTAGGAGAGAGGATAACCTGTTTAACTGTTCTATCATCAGTGTCTGTAGGAGAGAGGAGAACCTGTTTTACTCTTCTATCATCAGTCAGTGTCTGTAGGAGAGAGGATAACCTGTTTAACTGTTCTATCATCAGTGTCTGTAGGAGAGAGGAGAACCTGTTTTACTCTTCTATCATCAGTCAGTGTCTGTAGGAGAGAGGAGAACCTGTTTAACTGTTCTATCATCTGTGTCTGTAGGAGAGAGGAGAACCTGTTTTACTGTCCTATCATCAGTCAGTGTCTGTAGGAGAGAGGATAACCTGTTTTACTGTCCTATCATCAGTGTCTGTAGGAGAGAGGAGAACCTGTTTTACTGTTCTATCATCAGTCATTGTCTGTAGGAGAGAGGAGAACCTGTTTTACTGTTCTATCATCAGTCAGTGTCTGTAGGAGAGAGGAGAACCTGTTTTACTGTTCTATCATCAGTGTCTGTAGGAGAGAGGAGAACCTGTTTTACTGTTCTATCATCAGTCAGTGTCTGTAGGAGAGAGGAGGGCCTGTTTTACTGTCCTATCATCAGTGTCTGTAGGAGAGAGGAGAACCTGTTTTACTGTTCTATCATCAGTCAGTGTCTGTAGGAGAGAGGAGAACCTGTTTTACTGTTCTATCATCAGTGTCTGCAGGAGAGAGGAGAACCTGTTTTACTGTTCTATCATCAGTCAGTGTCTGTAGGAGAGAGGAGAACCTGTTTTACTGTTCTATCATCAGTCAGTGTCTGTAGGAGAGAGGAGAACCTGTTTTACTGTTCTATCATCAGTCAGTGTCTGTAGGAGAGAGGATAACCTGTTTAACTGTTCTATCATCAGTGTCTGTAGGAGAGAGGAGAACCTGTTTTACTCTTCTATCATCAGTCAGTGTCTGTAGGAGAGAGGATAACCTGTTTAACTGTTCTATCATCAGTGTCTGTAGGAGAGAGGAGAACCTGTTTTACTCTTCTATCATCAGTCAGTGTCTGTAGGAGAGAGGAGAACCTGTTTAACTGTTCTATCATCTGTGTCTGTAGGAGAGAGGAGAACCTGTTTTACTGTCCTATCATCAGTCAGTGTCTGTAGGAGAGAGGATAACCTGTTTTACTGTCCTATCATCAGTGTCTGTAGGAGAGAGGAGAACCTGTTTTACTGTTCTATCATCAGTCATTGTCTGTAGGAGAGAGGAGAACCTGTTTTACTGTTCTATCATCAGTCAGTGTCTGTAGGAGAGAGGAGAACCTGTTTTACTGTTCTATCATCAGTGTCTGTAGGAGAGAGGAGAACCTGTTTTACTGTTCTATCATCAGTCAGTGTCTGTAGGAGAGAGGAGGGCCTGTTTTACTGTCCTATCATCAGTGTCTGTAGGAGAGAGGAGAACCTGTTTTACTGTTCTATCATCAGTCAGTGTCTGTAGGAGAGAGGAGAACCTGTTTTACTGTTCTATCATCAGTGTCTGCAGGAGAGAGGAGAACCTGTTTTACTGTTCTATCATCAGTCAGTGTCTGTAGGAGAGAGGAGAACCTGTTTTACTGTTCTATCATCAGTCAGTGTCTGTAGGAGAGAGGAGAACCTGTTTTACTGTTCTATCATCAGTCAGTGTCTGTAGGAGAGAGGATAACCTGTTTAACTGTTCTATCATCAGTGTCTGTAGGAGAGAGGAGAACCTGTTTTACTCTTCTATCATCAGTCAGTGTCTGTAGGAGAGAGGAGAACCTGTTTAACTGTTCTATCATCGGTGTCTGTAGGAGAGAGGAGAACCTGTTTTACTGTCCTATCATCAGTCAGTGTCTGTAGGAGAGAGGAGAACCTGTTTTACTGTTCTATCATCAGTCAGTGTCTGTAGGAGAGAGGAGAACCTGTTTTACTGTTCTATCATCAGTGTCTGTAGGAGAGAGGAGAACCTGTTTTACTGTTCTATCATCAGTCAGTGTCTGTAGGAGAGAGGAGAACCTGTTTTACTGTTCTATCATCAGTGTCTGTAGGAGAGAGGAGAACCTGTTTTACTGTTCTATCATCAGTGTCTGTAGGAGAGAGGAGAACCTGTTTTACTGTTCTATCATCAGTCAGTGTCTGTAGGAGAGAGGAGAACCTGTTTTACTGTTCTATCATCAGTCAGTGTCTGTAGGAGAGAGGAGAACCTGTTTTACTGTTCTATCATCAGTCAGTGTCTGCAGGAGAGAGGATAACCTGTTTTACTGTTCTATCATCAGTCAGTGTCTGTAGAAGAGAGGAGAACCTGTTTTACTGTTCTATCATCAGTCAGTGTCTGTAGGAGAGAGGAGAACCTGTTTTACTATTCTATCATCAGTCAGTGTCTGTAGGAGAGAGGATAACCTGTTTTACTGTTCTATCATCAGTCAGTGTCTGTAGGAGAAAGGAGAACCTGTTTTACTGTTCTATCATCAGTCAGTGTCTGTAGGAGAGAGGATAACCTGTTTAACTGTTCTATCATCAGTGTCTGTAGGAGAGAGGAGAACCTGTTTTACTCTTCTATCATCAGTCAGTGTCTGTAGGAGAGAGGAGAACCTGTTTAACTGTTCTATCATCTGTGTCTGTAGGAGAGAGGAGAACCTGTTTTACTGTCCTATCATCAGTCAGTGTCTGTAGGAGAGAGGATAACCTGTTTTACTGTCCTATCATCAGTGTCTGTAGGAGAGAGGAGAACCTGTTTTACTGTTCTATCATCAGTCATTGTCTGTAGGAGAGAGGAGAACCTGTTTTACTGTTCTATCATCAGTCAGTGTCTGTAGGAGAGAGGAGAACCTGTTTTACTGTTCTATCATCAGTGTCTGTAGGAGAGAGGAGAACCTGTTTTACTGTTCTATCATCAGTCAGTGTCTGTAGGAGAGAGGAGGGCCTGTTTTACTGTCCTATCATCAGTGTCTGTAGGAGAGAGGAGAACCTGTTTTACTGTTCTATCATCAGTCAGTGTCTGTAGGAGAGAGGAGAACCTGTTTTACTGTTCTATCATCAGTGTCTGCAGGAGAGAGGAGAACCTGTTTTACTGTTCTATCATCAGTCAGTGTCTGTAGGAGAGAGGAGAACCTGTTTTACTGTTCTATCATCAGTCAGTGTCTGTAGGAGAGAGGAGAACCTGTTTTACTGTTCTATCATCAGTCAGTGTCTGTAGGAGAGAGGATAACCTGTTTAACTGTTCTATCATCAGTGTCTGTAGGAGAGAGGAGAACCTGTTTTACTCTTCTATCATCAGTCAGTGTCTGTAGGAGAGAGGAGAACCTGTTTAACTGTTCTATCATCGGTGTCTGTAGGAGAGAGGAGAACCTGTTTTACTGTCCTATCATCAGTCAGTGTCTGTAGGAGAGAGGAGAACCTGTTTTACTGTTCTATCATCAGTCAGTGTCTGTAGGAGAGAGGAGAACCTGTTTTACTGTTCTATCATCAGTCAGTGTCTGTAGGAGAGAGGAGAACCTGTTTTACTGTTCTATCATCAGTCAGTGTCTGTAGGAGAGAGGAGAACCTGTTTTACTGTTCTATCATCAGTGTCTGTAGGAGAGAGGAGAACCTGTTTTACTGTTCTATCATCAGTGTCTGTATGAGAGAGGAGAACCTGTTTTACTGTTCTATCATCAGTGTCTGTAGGAGAGAGGAGAACCTGTTTTACTGTTCTATCATCAGTCAGTGTCTGTAGAAGAGAGGAGAACCTGTTTTACTGTTCTATCATCAGTCAGTGTCCGTAGGAGAGAGGAGAACCTGTTTTACTGTTCTGTCATCAGTGTCTGTAGGAGAGAGGAGAACCTGTTTTACTGTCCTATCATCAGTCAGTGTCTGTAGGAGAGAGGAGAACCTGTTTTACTGTTCTATCATCAGTGTATGTAGGAGAAAGGAGAACCTGTTTTACTGTTCTATCATCAGTGTCTGTAGGAGAGAGGAGAACCTGTTTTACTGTTCTATCATCAGTCAGTGTCTGTAGGAGAGAGGAGAACCTGTTTTACTGTTCTATCATCAGTCAGTGTCTGTAGGAGAGAGGAGAACCTGTTTTACTGTTCTATCATCAGTCAGTGTCTGTAGGAGAGAGGAGAACCTGTTTTACTGTTCTATCATCAGTGTCTGTAGGAGAGAGGAGAACCTGTTTTACTGTTCTATCATCAGTGTCTGTAGGAGAGAGGAGAACCTGTTTTACTGTCCTATCATCAGTCAGTGTCTGTAGGAGAGAGGAGAACCTGTTTTACTGTTCTATCATCAGTGTATGTAGGAGAGAGGAGAACCTGTTTTACTGTTCTATCATCAGTCAGTGTCTGTAGAAGAGAGGAGAACCTGTTTTACTGTTCTATCATCAGTCAGTGTCCGTAGGAGAGAGGAGAACCTGTTTTACTGTTCTGTCATCATTGTCTGTAGGAGAGAGGAGAACCTGTTTTACTGTCCTATCATCAGTCAGTGTCTGTAGGAGAGAGGAGAACCTGTTTTACTGTCCTATCATCAGTCAGTGTCTGTAGGAGAGAGGAGAACCTGTTTTACTGTTCTATCATCAGTGTATGTAGGAGAAAGGAGAACCTGTTTTACTGTTCTATCATCAGTGTCTGTAGGAGAGAGGAGAACCTGTTTTACTGTTCTATCATCAGTCAGTGTCTAAAGGAGAGAGGAGAACCTGTTTTACTGTTCTATCATCAGTCAGTGTCTGTAGGAGAGAGGAGAACCTGTTTTACTGTTCTATCATCAGTCAGTGTCTGTAGGAGAGAGGAGAACCTGTTTTACTGTTCTATCATCAGTGTCTGTAGGAGAGAGGAGAACCTGTTTTACTGTTCTATCATCAGTGTCTGTAGGAGAGAGGAGAACCTGTTTTACTGTCCTATCATCAGTCAGTGTCTGTAGGAGAGAGGAGAACCTGTTTTACTGTTCTATCATCAGTGTCTGTAGGAGAGAGGAGAACCTGTTTTACTGTTCTATCATCAGTCAGTGTCTGTAGGAGAGAGGAGGGCCTGTTTTACTGTCCTATCATCAGTGTCTGTAGGAGAGAGGAGAACCTGTTTTACTGTTCTATCATCAGTCAGTGTCTGTAGGAGAGAGGAGAACCTGTTTTACTGTTCTATCATCAGTGTCTGCAGGAGAGAGGAGAACCTGTTTTACTGTTCTATCATCAGTCAGTGTCTGTAGGAGAGAGGAGAACCTGTTTTACTGTTCTATCATCAGTCAGTGTCTGTAGGAGAGAGGAGAACCTGTTTTACTGTTCTATCATCAGTCAGTGTCTGTAGGAGAGAGGATAACCTGTTTAACTGTTCTATCATCAGTGTCTGTAGGAGAGAGGAGAACCTGTTTTACTCTTCTATCATCAGTCAGTGTCTGTAGGAGAGAGGAGAACCTGTTTAACTGTTCTATCATCGGTGTCTGTAGGAGAGAGGAGAACCTGTTTTACTGTCCTATCATCAGTCAGTGTCTGTAGGAGAGAGGAGAACCTGTTTTACTGTTCTATCATCAGTCAGTGTCTGTAGGAGAGAGGAGAACCTGTTTTACTGTTCTATCATCAGTCAGTGTCTGTAGGAGAGAGGAGAACCTGTTTTACTGTTCTATCATCAGTCAGTGTCTGTAGGAGAGAGGAGAACCTGTTTTACTGTTCTATCATCAGTGTCTGTAGGAGAGAGGAGAACCTGTTTTACTGTTCTATCATCAGTGTCTGTAGGAGAGAGGAGAACCTGTTTTACTGTTCTATCATCAGTCAGTGTCTGTAGGAGAGAGGAGAACCTGTTTTACTGTTCTATCATCAGTCAGTGTCTGTAGAAGAGAGGAGAACCTGTTTTACTGTTCTATCATCAGTCAGTGTCCGTAGGAGAGAGGAGAACCTGTTTTACTGTTCTGTCATCAGTGTCTGTAGGAGAGAGGAGAACCTGTTTTACTGTTCTATCATCAGTCATTGTCTGTAGGAGAGAGGAGAACCTGTTTTACTGTTCTATCATCAGTCAGTGTCTGTAGGAGAGAGGAGAACCTGTTTTACTGTTCTATCATCAGTGTCTGTAGGAGAGAGGAGAACCTGTTTTACTGTTCTATCATCAGTCAGTGTCTGTAGGAGAGAGGAGGGCCTGTTTTACTGTCCTATCATCAGTGTCTGTAGGAGAGAGGAGAACCTGTTTTACTGTTCTATCATCAGTCAGTGTCTGTAGGAGAGAGGAGAACCTGTTTTACTGTTCTATCATCAGTGTCTGCAGGAGAGAGGAGAACCTGTTTTACTGTTCTATCATCAGTCAGTGTCTGTAGGAGAGAGGAGAACCTGTTTTACTGTTCTATCATCAGTCAGTGTCTGTAGGAGAGAGGAGAACCTGTTTTACTGTTCTATCATCAGTCAGTGTCTGTAGGAGAGATGATAACCTGTTTAACTGTTCTATCATCAGTGTCTGTAGGAGAGAGGAGAACCTGTTTTACTCTTCTATCATCAGTCAGTGTCTGTAGGAGAGAGGAGAACCTGTTTAACTGTTCTATCATCGGTGTCTGTAGGAGAGAGGAGAACCTGTTTTACTGTCCTATCATCAGTCAGTGTCTGTAGGAGAGAGGAGAACCTGTTTTACTGTTCTATCATCAGTCAGTGTCTGTAGGAGAGAGGAGAACCTGTTTTACTGTTCTATCATCAGTGTCTGTAGGAGAGAGGAGAACCTGTTTTACTGTTCTATCATCAGTCAGTGTCTGTAGGAGAGAGGAGAACCTGTTTTACTGTTCTATCATCAGTGTCTGTAGGAGAGAGGAGAACCTGTTTTACTGTTCTATCATCAGTGTCTGTAGGAGAGAGGAGAACCTGTTTTACTGTTCTATCATCAGTCAGTGTCTGTAGGAGAGAGGAGAACCTGTTTTACTGTTCTATCATCAGTCAGTGTCTGTAGGAGAGAGGAGAACCTGTTTTACTGTTCTATCAACAGTCAGTGTCTGCAGGAGAGAGGATAACCTGTTTTAATGTTCTATCATCAGTCAGTGTCTGTAGAAGAGAGGAGAACCTGTTTTACTGTTCTATCATCAGTCAGTGTCTGTAGGAGAGAGGAGAACCTGTTTTACTATTCTATCATCAGTCAGTGTCTGTAGGAGAGAGGATAACCTGTTTTACTGTTCTATCATCAGTCAGTGTCTGTAGGAGAAAGGAGAACCTGTTTTACTGTTCTATCATCAGTCAGTGTCTGTAGGAGAGAGGATAACCTGTTTAACTGTTCTATCATCAGTGTCTGTAGGAGAGAGGAGAACCTGTTTTACTCTTCTATCATCAGTCAGTGTCTGTAGGAGAGAGGAGAACCTGTTTAACTGTTCTATCATCTGTGTCTGTAGGAGAGAGGAGAACCTGTTTTACTGTTCTATCATCAGTGTCTGTAGGAGAGAGGAGAACCTGTTTTACTGTTCTATCATCAGTGTCTGTAGGAGAGAGGAGAACCTGTTTTACTGTTCTATCATCAGTCAGTGTCTGTAGGAGAGAGGAGAACCTGTTTTACTGTTCTATCATCAGTCAGTGTCTGTAGAAGAGAGGAGAACCTGTTTTACTGTTCTATCATCAGTCAGTGTCCGTAGGAGAGAGGAGAACCTGTTTTACTGTTCTGTCATCAGTGTCTGTAGGAGAGAGGAGAACCTGTTTTACTGTTCTATCATCAGTCATTGTCTGTAGGAGAGAGGAGAACCTGTTTTACTGTTCTATCATCAGTCAGTGTCTGTAGGAGAGAGGAGAACCTGTTTTACTGTTCTATCATCAGTGTCTGTAGGAGAGAGGAGAACCTGTTTTACTGTTCTATCATCAGTCAGTGTCTGTAGGAGAGAGGAGGGCCTGTTTTACTGTCCTATCATCAGTGTCTGTAGGAGAGAGGAGAACCTGTTTTACTGTTCTATCATCAGTCAGTGTCTGTAGGAGAGAGGAGAACCTGTTTTACTGTTCTATCATCAGTGTCTGCAGGAGAGAGGAGAACCTGTTTTACTGTTCTATCATCAGTCAGTGTCTGTAGGAGAGAGGAGAACCTGTTTTACTGTTCTATCATCAGTCAGTGTCTGTAGGAGAGAGGAGAACCTGTTTTACTGTTCTATCATCAGTCAGTGTCTGTAGGAGAGATGATAACCTGTTTAACTGTTCTATCATCAGTGTCTGTAGGAGAGAGGAGAACCTGTTTTACTCTTCTATCATCAGTCAGTGTCTGTAGGAGAGAGGAGAACCTGTTTAACTGTTCTATCATCGGTGTCTGTAGGAGAGAGGAGAACCTGTTTTACTGTCCTATCATCAGTCAGTGTCTGTAGGAGAGAGGAGAACCTGTTTTACTGTTCTATCATCAGTCAGTGTCTGTAGGAGAGAGGAGAACCTGTTTTACTGTTCTATCATCAGTGTCTGTAGGAGAGAGGAGAACCTGTTTTACTGTTCTATCATCAGTCAGTGTCTGTAGGAGAGAGGAGAACCTGTTTTACTGTTCTATCATCAGTGTCTGTAGGAGAGAGGAGAACCTGTTTTACTGTTCTATCATCAGTGTCTGTAGGAGAGAGGAGAACCTGTTTTACTGTTCTATCATCAGTCAGTGTCTGTAGGAGAGAGGAGAACCTGTTTTACTGTTCTATCATCAGTCAGTGTCTGTAGGAGAGAGGAGAACCTGTTTTACTGTTCTATCATCAGTCAGTGTCTGCAGGAGAGAGGATAACCTGTTTTAATGTTCTATCATCAGTCAGTGTCTGTAGAAGAGAGGAGAACCTGTTTTACTGTTCTATCATCAGTCAGTGTCTGTAGGAGAGAGGAGAACCTGTTTTACTATTCTATCATCAGTCAGTGTCTGTAGGAGAGAGGATAACCTGTTTTACTGTTCTATCATCAGTCAGTGTCTGTAGGAGAAAGGAGAACCTGTTTTACTGTTCTATCATCAGTCAGTGTCTGTAGGAGAGAGGATAACCTGTTTAACTGTTCTATCATCAGTGTCTGTAGGAGAGAGGAGAACCTGTTTTACTCTTCTATCATCAGTCAGTGTCTGTAGGAGAGAGGAGAACCTGTTTAACTGTTCTATCATCTGTGTCTGTAGGAGAGAGGAGAACCTGTTTTACTGTCCTATCATCAGTCAGTGTCTGTAGGAGAGAGGATAACCTGTTTTACTGTCCTATCATCAGTGTCTGTAGGAGAGAGGAGAACCTGTTTTACTGTTCTATCATCAGTCATTGTCTGTAGGAGAGAGGAGAACCTGTTTTACTGTTCTATCATCAGTCAGTGTCTGTAGGAGAGAGGAGAACCTGTTTTACTGTTCTATCATCAGTGTCTGTAGGAGAGAGGAGAACCTGTTTTACTGTTCTATCATCAGTCAGTGTCTGTAGGAGAGAGGAGGGCCTGTTTTACTGTCCTATCATCAGTGTCTGTAGGAGAGAGGAGAACCTGTTTTACTGTTCTATCATCAGTCAGTGTCTGTAGGAGAGAGGAGAACCTGTTTTACTGTTCTATCATCAGTGTCTGCAGGAGAGAGGAGAACCTGTTTTACTGTTCTATCATCAGTCAGTGTCTGTAAGAGAGAGGAGAACCTGTTTTACTGTTCTATCATCAGTCAGTGTCTGTAGGAGAGAGGAGAACCTGTTTTACTGTTCTATCATCAGTCAGTGTCTGTAGGAGAGAGGATAACCTGTTTAACTGTTCTATCATCAGTGTCTGTAGGAGAGAGGAGAACCTGTTTTACTCTTCTATCATCAGTCAGTGTCTGTAGGAGAGAGGAGAACCTGTTTAACTGTTCTATCATCGGTGTCTGTAGGAGAGAGGAGAACCTGTTTTACTGTCCTATCATCAGTCAGTGTCTGTAGGAGAGAGGAGAACCTGTTTTACTGTTCTATCATCAGTCAGTGTCTGTAGGAGAGAGGAGAACCTGTTTTACTGTTCTATCATCAGTCAGTGTCTGTAGGAGAGAGGAGAACCTGTTTTACTGTTCTATCATCAGTCAGTGTCTGTAGGAGAGAGGAGAACCTGTTTTACTGTTCTATCATCAGTGTCTGTAGGAGAGAGGAGAACCTGTTTTACTCTTCTATCATCAGTCAGTGTCTGTAGGAGAGAGGAGAACCTGTTTAACTGTTCTATCATCGGTGTCTGTAGGAGAGAGGAGAACCTGTTTTACTGTCCTATCATCAGTCAGTGTCTGTAGGAGAGAGGAGAACCTGTTTTACTGTTCTATCATCAGTCAGTGTCTGTAGGAGAGAGGAGAACCTGTTTTACTGTTCTATCATCAGTGTCTGTAGGAGAGAGGAGAACCTGTTTTACTGTTCTATCATCAGTCAGTGTCTGTAGGAGAGAGGAGAACCTGTTTTACTGTTCTATCATCAGTGTCTGTAGGAGAGAGGAGAACCTGTTTTACTGTTCTATCATCAGTGTCTGTAGGAGAGAGGAGAACCTGTTTTACTGTTCTATCATCAGTCAGTGTCTGTAGGAGAGAGGAGAACCTGTTTTACTGTTCTATCATCAGTCAGTGTCTGTAGGAGAGAGGAGAACCTGTTTTACTGTTCTATCATCAGTCAGTGTCTGCAGGAGAGAGGATAACCTGTTTTAATGTTCTATCATCAGTCAGTGTCTGTAGAAGAGAGGAGAACCTGTTTTACTGTTCTATCATCAGTCAGTGTCTGTAGGAGAGAGGAGAACCTGTTTTACTATTCTATCATCAGTCAGTGTCTGTAGGAGAGAGGATAACCTGTTTTACTGTTCTATCATCAGTCAGTGTCTGTAGGAGAAAGGAGAACCTGTTTTACTGTTCTATCATCAGTCAGTGTCTGTAGGAGAGAGGATAACCTGTTTAACTGTTCTATCATCAGTGTCTGTAGGAGAGAGGAGAACCTGTTTTACTCTTCTATCATCAGTCAGTGTCTGTAGGAGAGAGGAGAACCTGTTTAACTGTTCTATCATCTGTGTCTGTAGGAGAGAGGAGAACCTGTTTTACTGTCCTATCATCAGTCAGTGTCTGTAGGAGAGAGGATAACCTGTTTTACTGTCCTATCATCAGTGTCTGTAGGAGAGAGGAGAACCTGTTTTACTGTTCTATCATCAGTCATTGTCTGTAGGAGAGAGGAGAACCTGTTTTACTGTTCTATCATCAGTCAGTGTCTGTAGGAGAGAGGAGAACCTGTTTTACTGTTCTATCATCAGTGTCTGTAGGAGAGAGGAGAACCTGTTTTACTGTTCTATCATCAGTCAGTGTCTGTAGGAGAGAGGAGGGCCTGTTTTACTGTCCTATCATCAGTGTCTGTAGGAGAGAGGAGAACCTGTTTTACTGTTCTATCATCAGTCAGTGTCTGTAGGAGAGAGGAGAACCTGTTTTACTGTTCTATCATCAGTGTCTGCAGGAGAGAGGAGAACCTGTTTTACTGTTCTATCATCAGTCAGTGTCTGTAGGAGAGAGGAGAACCTGTTTTACTGTTCTATCATCAGTCAGTGTCTGTAGGAGAGAGGAGAACCTGTTTTACTGTTCTATCATCAGTCAGTGTCTGTAGGAGAGAGGATAACCTGTTTAACTGTTCTATCATCAGTGTCTGTAGGAGAGAGGAGAACCTGTTTTACTCTTCTATCATCAGTCAGTGTCTGTAGGAGAGAGGAGAACCTGTTTAACTGTTCTATCATCGGTGTCTGTAGGAGAGAGGAGAACCTGTTTTACTGTCCTATCATCAGTCAGTGTCTGTAGGAGAGAGGAGAACCTGTTTTACTGTTCTATCATCAGTCAGTGTCTGTAGGAGAGAGGAGAACCTGTTTTACTGTTCTATCATCAGTCAGTGTCTGTAGGAGAGAGGAGAACCTGTTTTACTGTTCTATCATCAGTCAGTGTCTGTAGGAGAGAGGAGAACCTGTTTTACTGTTCTATCATCAGTGTCTGTAGGAGAGAGGAGAACCTGTTTTACTGTTCTATCATCAGTGTCTGTAGGAGAGAGGAGAACCTGTTTTACTGTTCTATCATCAGTGTCTGTAGGAGAGAGGAGAACCTGTTTTACTGTTCTATCATCAGTGTCTGTAGGAGAGAGGAGAACCTGTTTTACTGTTCTATCATCAGTGTCTGTATGAGAGAGGAGAACCTGTTTTACTGTTCTATCATCAGTGTCTGTAGGAGAGAGGAGAACCTGTTTTACTGTTCTATCATCAGTCAGTGTCTGTAGGAGAGAGGAGAACCTGTTTTACTGTTCTATCATCAGTCAGTGTCTGTAGAAGAGAGGAGAACCTGTTTTACTGTTCTATCATCAGTCAGTGTCCGTAGGAGAGAGGAGAACCTGTTTTACTGTTCTGTCATCAGTGTCTGTAGGAGAGAGGAGAACCTGTTTTACTGTCCTATCATCAGTCAGTGTCTGTAGGAGAGAGGAGAACCTGTTTTACTGTCCTATCATCAGTCAGTGTCTGTAGGAGAGAGGAGAACCTGTTTTACTGTTCTATCATCAGTGTATGTAGGAGAAAGGAGAACCTGTTTTACTGTTCTATCATCAGTGTCTGTAGGAGAGAGGAGAACCTGTTTTACTGTTCTAT
Source organism: Coregonus lavaretus (assembly GCF_964263955.1). Taxonomy (NCBI): domain Eukaryota; kingdom Metazoa; phylum Chordata; class Actinopteri; order Salmoniformes; family Salmonidae; genus Coregonus; species Coregonus lavaretus. The sequence continues at coordinate 6,994 of NW_028160247.1, read as the reverse complement.
CATCAGTCAGTGTCTGTAGGAGAGAGGAGAACCTGTTTTACTGTTCTATCATCAGTCAGTGTCTGTAGGAGAGAGGAGAACCTGTTTTACTGTTCTATCATCAGTCAGTGTCTGTAGGAGAGAGGAGAACCTGTTTTACTGTTCTATCATCAGTGTCTGTAGGAGAGAGGAGAACCTGTTTTACTGTTCTATCATCAGTGTCTGTAGGAGAGAGGAGAACCTGTTTTACTGTCCTATCATCAGTCAGTGTCTGTAGGAGAGAGGAGAACCTGTTTTACTGTTCTATCATCAGTGTATGTAGGAGAGAGGAGAACCTGTTTTACTGTTCTATCATCAGTCAGTGTCTATAGAAGAGAGGAGAACCTGTTTTACTGTTCTATCATCAGTCAGTGTCCGTAGGAGAGAGGAGAACCTGTTTTACTGTTCTGTCATCAGTGTCTGTAGGAGAGAGGAGAACCTGTTTTACTGTCCTATCATCAGTCAGTGTCTGTAGGAGAGAGGAGAACCTGTTTTACTGTCCTATCATCAGTCAGTGTCTGTAGGAGAGAGGAGAACCTGTTTTACTGTTCTATCATCAGTGTATGTAGGAGAAAGGAGAACCTGTTTTACTGTTCTATCATCAGTGTCTGTAGGAGAGAGGAGAACCTGTTTTACTGTTCTATCATCAGTCAGTGTCTGTAGGAGAGAGGAGAACCTGTTTTACTGTTCTATCATCAGTCAGTGTCTGTAGGAGAGAGGAGAACCTGTTTTACTGTTCTATCATCAGTCAGTGTCTGTAGGAGAGAGGAGAACCTGTTTTACTGTTCTATCATCAGTGTCTGTAGGAGAGAGGAGAACCTGTTTTACTGTTCTATCATCAGTGTCTGTAGGAGAGAGGAGAACCTGTTTTACTGTCCTATCATCAGTCAGTGTCTGTAGGAGAGAGGAGAACCTGTTTTACTGTTCTATCATCAGTGTATGTAGGAGAGAGGAGAACCTGTTTTACTGTTCTATCATCAGTCAGTGTCTATAGAAGAGAGGAGAACCTGTTTTACTGTTCTATCATCAGTCAGTGTCCGTAGGAGAGAGGAGAACCTGTTTTACTGTTCTGTCATCAGTGTCTGTAGGAGAGAGGAGAACCTGTTTTACTGTCCTATCATCAGTCAGTGTCTGTAGGAGAGAGGAGAACCTGTTTTACTGTCCTATCATCAGTCAGTGTCTGTAGGAGAGAGGAGAACCTGTTTTACTGTTCTATCATCAGTGTATGTAGGAGAAAGGAGAACCTGTTTTACTGTTCTATCATCAGTGTCTGTAGGAGAGAGGAGAACCTGTTTTACTGTTCTATCATCAGTCAGTGTCTAAAGGAGAGAGGAGAACCTGTTTTACTGTTCTATCATCAGTCAGTGTCTGTAGGAGAGAGGAGAACCTGTTTTACTGTTCTATCATCAGTCAGTGTCTGTAGGAGAGAGGAGAACCTGTTTTACTGTTCTATCATCAGTGTCTGTAGGAGAGAGGAGAACCTGTTTTACTGTTCTATCATCAGTGTCTGTAGGAGAGAGGAGAACCTGTTTTACTGTCCTATCATCAGTCAGTGTCTGTAGGAGAGAGGAGAACCTGTTTTACTGTTCTATCATCAGTGTCTGTAGGAGAGAGGAGAACCTGTTTTACTGTTCTATCATCAGTCAGTGTCTGTAGGAGAGAGGAGGGCCTGTTTTACTGTCCTATCATCAGTGTCTGTAGGAGAGAGGAGAACCTGTTTTACTGTTCTATCATCAGTCAGTGTCTGTAGGAGAGAGGAGAACCTGTTTTACTGTTCTATCATCAGTGTCTGCAGGAGAGAGGAGAACCTGTTTTACTGTTCTATCATCAGTCAGTGTCTGTAGGAGAGAGGAGAACCTGTTTTACTGTTCTATCATCAGTCAGTGTCTGTAGGAGAGAGGAGAACCTGTTTTACTGTTCTATCATCAGTCAGTGTCTGTAGGAGAGAGGATAACCTGTTTAACTGTTCTATCATCAGTGTCTGTAGGAGAGAGGAGAACCTGTTTTACTCTTCTATCATCAGTCAGTGTCTGTAGGAGAGAGGAGAACCTGTTTAACTGTTCTATCATCGGTGTCTGTAGGAGAGAGGAGAACCTGTTTTACTGTCCTATCATCAGTCAGTGTCTGTAGGAGAGAGGAGAACCTGTTTTACTGTTCTATCATCAGTCAGTGTCTGTAGGAGAGAGGAGAACCTGTTTTACTGTTCTATCATCAGTCAGTGTCTGTAGGAGAGAGGAGAACCTGTTTTACTGTTCTATCATCAGTCAGTGTCTGTAGGAGAGAGGAGAACCTGTTTTACTGTTCTATCATCAGTGTCTGTAGGAGAGAGGAGAACCTGTTTTACTGTTCTATCATCAGTGTCTGTAGGAGAGAGGAGAACCTGTTTTACTGTTCTATCATCAGTCAGTGTCTGTAGGAGAGAGGAGAACCTGTTTTACTGTTCTATCATCAGTCAGTGTCTGTAGAAGAGAGGAGAACCTGTTTTACTGTTCTATCATCAGTCAGTGTCCGTAGGAGAGAGGAGAACCTGTTTTACTGTTCTGTCATCAGTGTCTGTAGGAGAGAGGAGAACCTGTTTTACTGTTCTATCATCAGTCAGTGTCTGTAGGAGAGAGGAGAACCTGTTTTACTGTTCTATCATCAGTCAGTGTCTGTAGGAGAGAGGAGAACCTGTTTTACTGTTCTATCATCAGTGTATGTAGGAGAAAGGAGAACCTGTTTTACTGTTCTATCATCAGTGTCTGTAGGAGAGAGGAGAACCTGTTTTACTGTTCTATCATCAGTCAGTGTCTGTAGGAGAGAGGAGAACCTGTTTTACTGTTCTATCATCAGTCAGTGTCTGTAGGAAAGAGGAGAACCTGTTTTACTGTTCTATCATCAGTCAGTGTCTGTAGGAGAGAGGAGAACCTGTTTTACTGTTCTATCATCAGTGTCTGTAGGAGAGAGGAGAACCTGTTTTACTGTTCTATCATCAGTGTCTGTAGGAGAGAGGAGAACCTGTTTTACTGTCCTATCATCAGTCAGTGTCTGTAGGAGAGAGGAGAACCTGTTTTACTGTTCTATCATCAGTGTATGTAGGAGAGAGGAGAACCTGTTATACTGTTCTATCATCAGTGTCTGCAGGAGAGAGGAGAACCTGTTTTACTGTTCTATCATCAGTCAGTGTCTGTAGGAGAGAGGAGAACCTGTTTTACTGTTCTATCATCAGTCAGTGTCTGTAGGAGAGAGGAGAACCTGTTTTACTGTTCTATCATCAGTGTCTGTAGGAGAGAGGAGAACCTGTTTTATTGTTCTATCATCAGTCAGTGTCTGTAGGAGAGAGGAGAACCTGTTTTACTGTTCTATCATCAGTCAGTGTCTGTAGGAGAGAGGAGAACCTGTTTTACTGTTCTATCATCAGTGTCTGTAGGAGAGAGGAGAACCTGTTTTACTGTTCTATCATCAGTCAGTGTCTGTAGGAGAGAGGAGAACCTGTTTTACTGTTCTATCATCAGTCAGTGTCTTTAGGAGAGAGGAGAACCTGTTTTACTGTTCTATCATCAGTCAGTGTCTGTAGGAGAGAGGAGAACCTGTTTTACTGTTCTATCATCAGTGTCTGTAGGAGAGAGGAGAACCTGTTTTACTGTTCTATCATCAGTGTCTGTAGGAGAGAGGAGAACCTGTTTTACTGTTCTATCATCAGTCAGTGTCTGTAGGAGAGAGGAGAACCTGTTTTACTGTTCTATCATCAGTGTCTGTAGGAGAGAGGAGAACATGTTTTACTGTTCTATCATCAGTCAGTGTCTGCAGGAGAGAGGATAACCTGTTTTACTGTTCTATCATCAGTCAGTGTCTGTAGGAGAGAGGAGAACCTGTTTTACTGTTCTATCATCAGTCAGTGTCTGAAGGAGAGAGGAGAACCTGTTTTATTGTTCTATCATCAGTCAGTGTCTGTAGGAGAGAGGAGAACCTGTTTTACTGTTCTATCATCAGTCAGTGTCTGTAGGAGAGAGGAGAACCTGTTTTACTGTTCTATCATCAGTGTCTGTAGGAGAGAGGAGAACCTGTTTTACTGTTCTATCATCAGTCAGTGTCTGTAGGAGAGAGGAGAACCTGTTTTACTGTTCTATCATCAGTCAGTGTCTGTAGGAGAGAGGATAACCTGTTTAACTGTTCTATCATCAGTCAGTGTCTGTAGGAGAGAGGAGAACCTGTTTTACTGTCCTATCATCAGTCAGTGTCTGTAGGAGAGAGGATAACCTGTTTTACTGTTCTATCATCAGTGTCTGTAGGAGAGAGGAGAACCTGTTTTACTGTTCTATCATCAGTCAGTGTCTGTAGGAGAGAGGAGAACCTGTTTTACTGTCCTATCATCAGTCAGTGTCTGTAGGAGAGAGGAGAACCTGTTTTACTGTTCTATCATCAGTGTCTGTAGGAGAGAGGAGAACCTGTTTTACTGTTCTATCATCAGTCAGTGTCTGTAGGAGAGAGGAGAACCTGTTATACTGTTCTATCATCAGTCAGTGTCTGTAGGAGAGAGGAGAACCTGTTTTACTGTCCTATCATCAGTCAGTGTCTGTAGGAGAGAGGAGAACCTGTTTTACTGTTCTATCATCAGTCAGTGTCTGTAGGAGAGAGGAGAACCTGTTTTACTGTTCTATCATCAGTGTCTGTAGGAGAGAGGAGAACCTGTTTTACTGTTCTATCATCAGTCAGTGTCACTGTGATGATGCCTCTATGTCACACTGTTCTTCACTCAGTACAGTTAATTATCTCACTGGTATTCAATATACACAGACTTAACTTCCTACACTGTGCCTCCGCTTGAGTTAAAGACACATTTAAGGAGATCAACAACAAAAAGCATCTGCACTGAAGCAGCCTTTACGTTGTCTTGGTTCATCTACACTGAAGCAGCCTTTCCTTTGTCTTGGTTCATCTGCACTGAAGCAGCCTTTCCTTTGTCTTGGTTCATCTACACTGAAGCAGCCTTTCCTTTGTCTTGGTTCATCTGCACTGAAGCAGCCTTTCCTTTGTCTTGGTTCATCTACACTGAAGCAGCCTTTCCTTTGTCTTGGTTCATCTGCACTGAAGCAGCCTTTCCTTTGTCTTGGTTCATCTGCACTGAAGCAGCCTTTCCTTTGTCTTGGTTCATCTCCACTGAAGCAGCCTTTCCTTTGTCTTGGTTCATCTACACTGAAGCAGCCTTTACTTTGTCTTGGTTCATCTACACTGAAGCAGCCTTTCCTTTGTCTTGGTTCATCTACACTGAAGCAGCCTTTCCTTTGCCTTGGTTCATCTAAAATTAAGCAGCCTTTACTTTTGTCTTGGTTCATCTACACTGAAGCAGCCTTTACTTTTGTCTTGGTTCATCTACACTGAAGCAGCCTTTCCTTTGTCTTGGTTCATCTACACTGAAGCAGCCTTTCCTTTGTCTTGGTTCATCTACACTGAAGCAGCCTTTCCTTTGTCTTGGTTCATCTACACTGAAGCAGCCTTTCCTTTGTCTTGGTTCATCTGCACTGAAGCAGCCTTTCCTTTTGTCTTGGTTCATCTACACTGAAGCAGCCTTTCCTTTGTCTTGGTTCATCTACACTGAAGCAGCCTTTCCTTTGTCTTGGTTCATCTACACTGAAGCAGCCTTTACTTTTGTCTTGGTTCATCTACACTGAAGCAGCCTTTCCTTTGTCTTGGTTCATCTACACTGAAGCAGCCTTTCCTTTGTCTTGGTTCATCTGCACTGAAGCAGCCTTTCCTTTGTCTTGGTTCATCTGCACTGAAGCAGCCTTTCCTTTGTCTTGGTTCATCTGCACTGAAGCAGCCTTTCCTTTGTCTTGGTTCAAGCAAGTTTGTCAACTGAGGCACTGAACGCCAACTGACATGGAAACAGAGAAGCTGTTATCAACCATCACACAATCGGTGACAAGAAATAACACTTTTTAAAAATGCTTTAAGTTTTAAGATCTGCACTGTTGCCATGTAGCTGCATCTCAGGACCATGGACAGCTTCCAACAGAATGAAGGGTGGTCTGCTATTACAAACACATGAACACATACCCCCCAAGTAAATGACGACAGCCTTCTTCACTGGCTGCCAGAAAAGCCTCGGGAGTCTGGAAGAACGAATTGAATCCTTGGCAGATGGCTCTTCCATTAAGTCAGTGGAGGCAGGTTGGTGGTGGCCATCGCAACACATCCTAACAGCAGTTAACTAAATCACTAATAAACTCTTCCATTAGTCTGCGGAGGCAGCCCCTAACGAGCAGCCGTCATGGCAACACAAACGGTAGAAAGGGTCTGGTGTACTGGCCATGCTGTTGAACTGAACAGTAGAAAGGGTCTGGTCTACTGGCCATGCTGTTGAACTGAACAGTAGAAAGGGTCTGGTCTACTGGCCATGCTGTTAATCTGAACAGTAGAAAGGGTCTGGTCTACTGGCCATGCTGTTGAACTGAACAGTAGAAAGGGTCTGGTCTACTGGCCATGCTGTTAATCTGAACAGTAGAAAGGGTCTGGTCTACTGGCCATGCTGTTGAACTGAACAGTAGAAAGGGTCTGGTCTACTGGCCATGCTGTTAATCTGAACAGTAGAAAGGGTCTGGTCTACTGGCCATGCTGTCTGCTACACAGTTCATTTAGGGTATCCTGTGTGTTTAGACTAGACGACAATCTGTTGGGGTGGCCAACGTCTGCCTACTTCCTGGCACTCCCCCTCCACCTCTACCCCTCATAAGATGGGTTCCAAATGGTCCCCTATCCTCCACACAGCAGGAGAAACAGGAGGGGGAAGCAGTGGTTGTAGAACTAACTGGGCTGTTAAGAAGCCATACAGATGATGGATGAGCCAAGACAACAAGCTGACTACTGAGAGAGAGAGAGACAGAGAGAGAGAGACAGAGAGAGAGGAGAGAGAGAGAGAGAGAGAGAGAGAGAGAGAGAGAGAGAGAGAGAGGGGGGGGGGGGGAGAGAGAGAGACAGAGACAGAGAGAGAGAGAGA
>NW_028160248.1:0-36425 GCF_964263955.1 Coregonus lavaretus | reverse complement strand
CTCTCACTCTCCTCCCTCTCTCCTCCCCTTTCCCTCCCTCTCTCTATGTCTCCCCCATTACTCTCTTCCTCCTCCCTCCCTCCCTCCCTGTCTCTCTCCCTCCCCTCCTCAGATATATATTATATATTGTAAGGGAGAAGAAGAGGGGGAGAGGGGGGTGAGTAGGAGAGGAGAGTGGGGAGAGGAGGAGAGAGGGAGAGGGAGAGAGAGGAAGAGGAGGAGAGAAGGAGAGGAGGTTGAGAGAGGGAGAGGAGGAGAAGGGGAGAGGAGCAGAGAGAAAGAAGAGCAGAGAGGGAGAAGGGGGGGGGGAGAGGAGGATAGGAGAGGAGAGGGGGAGAGAGGGAGAAGATCAGAGTGTGGAGAGGGGGAGAGAGGGAGAAGATGAGAGGGTGGAGAGGGGAGAGAGGGAGAAGAGGAGTGGGGGAGAGGAGGAGAGAGGGAGAGGAGGAGAGGAGGAGAGATGGAGAGGAGGTGAGGGGAGAGGGTGGAGGGGGGAGAGGAGAGGAAAGGGGGAGAAGGGGGGAGAGAGGCAGAGAGGGAGAAGAGGAGAGGGGAGAGAGGAAGAAGAGGAGTGGGGGGAGAGGGCGAGAGAGGAAGAGGAGGAGAGGGGGGAGAGGAGGAGAGAGGGAGAGGAGGAGAGGAGGAGAGATGGAGAGGAGGTGAGGGGGAGAGGGTGGAGAGAGCCAGAGAGGGAGAAGAGGAGAGGGGAGAGAGGTAGAAGAGGAGAAGGGGAGAGGAGCAGAGAGGGAGAAGAGGAGACGAGGAGAGGAGAGGAGAGGAGAGGGGGAGAGGGGGAGGGAGATGAGAAGGTAGAGAGGGATAGAGGGAGAAGAGGAGAGGGTGGAGAGGTGAAGAGAGGGAGAAGAGGAGAGGGGAGAGAGGGGGAGAGAGGGAGAAGAGGAGAGGGTGGAGGGGGGAGAGAGGGAGAAGAGGAGAGGGGGAGAGGGGGAGGGAGGTCAACTCATCAGGCCTGATGTTATATGTCAGGGTCAGGTTGGGCTGTGCCAAGAGTGGAATAGGTTACTGTTTATAATGACATCACTGGTGAGATGTCAGTGATAATAATATATTCTCTCTTTCTCCCATCTCTCGCTCTCCTCCCTCTCTCCTCCCCTTTCCCTCCCCCTCTCTATGTCTCCCCCATTACTCTCTTCTCCCTCCCTCCCTCCCTCCCTCCCTCCCCTCCTCTAATGTATATTATATAATGTAAGTGGAAAGAGACGAAGAGGGGGAGAGGGGGTAGAGGAGGAAAGAGGGAGAAGAGGAGAGGGGGAGAGGAGGAGAGAGGGAGAAGAGGAGAGGGGGGAGAGGAGGAGAGATGGAGAAGAGGTGAGGGGGAGAGGAGGAGAGAGGGAGAAGAAGAGAGGGGGTAGAGGAGGAGAGGGGAAGAAGAAGAAAGGTGGGGAGAGAGGGAGAAGAAGATAGTGGGATAGGGGGTACCGTTCGTCTCCCACCGTTCCACCCATGGGACTATACCTTCTGTTATCAAGAGGGAGTTTCCACCATAGTTCTTATACCAATCATTTCAGTTTAGGGAAGTGAACAAGTGGACACTTTAGGAGAAAGGAGACATAATTGGGACAATGCTTCCTTCTAGATTGCAGTCATGCGTCTGTGACACCAGACTATCACCTAGTGGCCATAAGAGGAACTGTCCTGTCAGTATGTTTTTACTGCTTTCTCAAAACAACACATGACCTGCATACATGATATGATTCATGTGTGAGTACTAAAAGCATATGAATATAGTATATTATATTCTAGTATATTTATTATATATGTGGGTCTGATAAGTAAACACTCTTAATGTTTGCTGTTTTATCACTAAGAAGAACATTGGGCACTATGTAACCAAACACATGTGGAACCTCATGATATGAGAGATAAGAAGTGTTTAAAAAGGTGAGTCCTGAACCCTGTAGACTACTACACTACTTCTGAAGAAGACCAGACTCCTTTCAGAATGAAGACTGCTATTGTTCTGACGGTGTTGCTGTTGGGTCATGGCTAGAAAGGATCCAGCTTTTGTCAGATTAACGTCAGATTTGACTTTTCGTAGCAGGTTAGGAGAATTTGTGCAGCAGTTTAGGAGAATTAACGTAGCAGGTTAGGAGAATTAGGTTAAAGTTAGGAAAAGGGTTAGGATTAGCTAAAATGCCTCAACAAAAAATATACTTTTGACATACATTTGACAAAATCTGGATCCCTAATTGCCATGTGGTCCTCTGTAGCTCAATTGGTAGAGAGCATGGCGCTTTTAATGCCAGGGTAGTGAGTGTTTTGAGTTTTGAGTATCTGAGATGTAGTTTCATCATACGTGTGTTAACAATTGGGGAAAACTGTAATAGTTAATCACTTTACCGTTTGGTAAAGCTATATATTTTAAACTGGTTTGTCGACTGTATATGGATTTAGAGAACTACAGAAATTAAATCTGTTTGTAAAGTATAAACATTTAAATTACATGTATGATACATGATGAACATACATAATGACTACTCATTATTACTAATTGATTTCACATAGTGGGAACCACAATTAGTCACCATATAAAAGGGTGTGTGAACACTTCCAGTGTCTTTCAATATGGAGCAGGATAGACAGCAAGGGAGAGGAAGACACCAAAGAGCTGGTGGACAAGAGCCCCATCAGAGAGGAGGACAAGGGGCCCGTCAGAGAGGTGGACATGGGGCCCGTCAGAGAGGTGGACATGGGCCCCGTCGAGAGGTGGACAATGGGCCCTGTCAGAGAGGAAGAAAAGGGGCCCGTCAGAGAGGAGGACAAGGGGCTCCGTCAGAGAGGAGGACAAGGGGCCCGTCAGAGAGGAGGACATGGGGCCCGTCAGAGAGGTGGACATGGGCCCCATCAGAGAGGAGGACAAGGGGCCCGTCAGAGAGGAGGACATGGGGCCCGTCAGAGAGGTGGACATGGGCCCCGTCGAGAGGTGGACAATGGGCCCCGTCAGAGAGGAAGACAAGGGGCTCGTCAGAGAGGTGGGCATGTGCTCCGTCAGAGAGGAGGACATGGGCCCCGTAAGAGAGGAGGACATGGGTCCCGTCAGAGAGTTGGACATGAGCCCCATCAGAGAGGAGGACAAGGGGCCCGTCAGAGAGGAGGACAAGGGGCTCCGTCAGAGAGGAGGACATGGGGCCCGTCAGAGAGGTGGACATGGGCCCCATCAGAGAGGAGGACAAGGGGCCCGTCAGAGAGGAGGACATGGGCCCCGTCAGAGAGGAGGACATGGGCCCCGTCAGAAAGGAGGACAAGGGGCCCGTTAGAGAGGTGGGCATGGGCCCCATCAGAGAGGAGGACAAGGGGCCCGTCATGGAGGAGGACATGGGCCCCGTAAGAGAGGAGGACAGGGGTCCCGTCAGAGAGTTGGACATGAGCCCCATCAGAGAGGAGGACAAGGGGCCCGTCAGAGAGGAGGACAAGGGGCTCCGTCAGAGAGGAGGACATGGGGCCCGTCAGAGAGGTGGACATGGCCCCATCAGAGAGGAGGACAAGGGGCCCGTCAGAGAGGAGGACATGGGGCCCGTCAGAGAGGTGGACATGGGCCCCGTTGAGAGGTGGACAATGGGCCCCGTCAGAGAGGAAGACAAGGGGCCCGTCAGAGAGGAGGACAAGGGGCTCCGTCAGAGAGGAGGACAAGGGGCCTGTCAGAGAGGAGGACATGGGGCCCGTCAGAGAGGTGGACATGGGCCCCATCAGAGAGGAGGACAAGGGGCCCGTCAGAGAGGAGGACATGGGGCCCGTCAGAGAGGTGGACATGGGCCCCGTCGAGAGGTGGACAATGGGCCCCGTCAGAGAGGAAGACAAGGGGCTCGTCAGAGAGGTGGGCATGTGCTCCGTCAGAGAGGAGGACATGGGGCCCGTCAGAGAGGAGGACATGGGCCCCATCAGAGAGGAGGACATGTGTCCCGTCAGAGAGGTGGACAAGGGCCCCATCAGAGAGGAGGACAAGGGGCCCGTCAGAGAGGAGGACAGGGGCCCCGTCAGAGAGGAGGACATGGGGCCCGTCAGAGAGGAGGACATGGGCCCCGTATGAGAGAAGGACAAGGGGCCCGTCAGAGAGGTGGACATGGGCCCCGTCAGAGAGTGTCTGGGTAATGGTGTAACTGGCCTAGATTCTCCCAGAGTGTCTGGGTCATGGTTTAACTGGATGAGATTCTCCCAGAGTGTCTGGATCATGGTGTAACTGGATGAGATTCTCCCAGAGTGTCTGGGTCATGGTGTAACTGGCTGAGATTCTCCCAGAGTGTCTGGGTCATGGTGTAACTGGCTGAGATTCTTCCAGAGTGTCTGGGTCATGGTGTAACTGGCTGAGATTCTCCCTGAGTGTGTGGGTAATGGTGTAACTGGCTGAGATTCTCCCAGAGTGTCTGGGTAATGGTGTAACTGGCTGAGATTCTCCCAGAGTGTCTGGGTAATGGTGTAACTGGCTGAGATTCTCCCAGAGTGTCTGGGTCATGGTGTAACTGGCTGAGATTCTCCCAGAGTGTCTGGGTCATGGTGTAACTGGCTGACAGGATGATGCAGTACTGTACATGTAGGCCTGAGGTGTAATATTGTTCTCTGGCCAGCAGAGGGAAATATTTCATTTTTCATCTTTCATACTCCCACCAATCTGCAGTGAAGAAAGTACAGGTAAAGTTTCCCCGAGGTACAGATCTAGGATCAGCTTCTCCTTCCCCAATCCTAACCTTATCCATTAGTGGGGGAAATGCAAAACTAACCCAAGATCAGCGTGCAGGGAAAACTTCACCCTATATTCAATGGTACCCTGTTCCCTATATAGAGCACTCACTACTATTGACCAGGGCCCACGGGGCTCTACACTATACAGCTAAATGCTAATAGGTCACTATACAGCTAAATGCTAATAGGTCACTATACAGCTAAATGCTAATAGGTCACTATACAGCTAAATGCTAATAGGACACTATACAGCTAAATGGAGGAACTAATGTCATTGGTATAATTGAACATTTATGTCCCACAACATCTAATGTGTGTGTGTGTGTGTGTGTGTGTGTGTGTGTGTGTGTGTGTGTGTGTGTGTGTGTGTGTGTGTGTGTGTGTGTGTGTGTGTGTGTGTGTGTGTGTGTGTGTGTGTGTGTGTGTGTGTGTGTGTGTGTGTGTGTGTGTGTGTGTGTGTGTTAATGCTGAGAAATTTGTACTTTTTTAAGTCTGTTCGGTTTCGGTTCGATTACAAAAAAATAATAACGGTTTTCGAATTCGATAATAAAAAAAACATGAAATGCATTATCAAATAATTGCATTACAATGGTTTTAGAGCTTTTTAAGGGAAATTTCAAAGCAAAAAACAGTGAACGTTAAATTGCAAAAAAAAAAAGGAAATGACTATGAAACAATCAAATATTTCAGTTGTGTACAGTGTCTTGCGAAACTATTAACCCCCCTTGGAATTTTTCTTATTTTGTTGCTGTCACGATCGTCTTGAAAAGAAGCGGGCCAAGGCGCAGCGTGATATGCGTACATATTTATTTTATTGTACACCACAGCGAACAAAACAACAAACGAAACGTGAAGTCGTTCGATACAAACACAAATCAAAAGGAACAAGAAACCACACGAAACGAATGCCTTACAGCTACCTAAGTATGGCTCCCAATCAGAGACAACGAGCAACAGCCGTCTCTGATTGGGAGCCACCCTGGCCAACATAGAAACACAAAACTAGAACCTAACACCCTGGCTCAACATACGAGAGTCCCCAGAGCCAGGGCGTGACAGTAGCCCCCCCCAAAGGCGCGGACTCCGGCCGCGCCAACCAAACACAACAGGGGAGGGACCGGGTGGGCACTCCGCCTCGGCGGTGGATCCGGCTCCGGGCATGACTCCCACTCCCTCTCTAACCCCCCAAAGCGCCCCTGATCCGGTCTGGCCCTGCTGGCCGGAGCTGGACTGAACACTGGTGGAGCGGAATGCTCTAGCTCCGGAGTGGAGCAGCTGACCGGTGCCGGACCAGGCACCAGTGGAACAGGCACGGGCTGTGCCGGACTGACGACGCGCACCACAGGCTTGGTGCGGGGAGCAGGGACGGGCCGGACCGGGCTGACGACGCGCACCATTGGCTTGGTGCGGGGAGCAGGGACGGGCCGAACCGGGCCGATGAAGCGCACCACTTGCTTGGTGCGGGGAGCAGGAACAGGCCGGACCGGGCTGACGACGCACACCATTGACTTGGTGCGGGGAGCAGGGACGGGCCGAACCGGGTTGACGAAGCGCACCATTGGCTTGGTGCGGGGAGCAGGGACGGGCCGAACCGGGCTGATGAAGCGCACCACTTGCTTGGTGCGGGGCGCAGGAACAGGCCGGACCGGGCTGACGACGCGCACCATTGGCTTGGTGCGGGGAGCAGGGACGGGCCGAACCGGGCTGATGAAGCGCACCATAGGCTTGGTGCGGGGAGCAGGAACAGGCCGAACCGGGCTGGCGACGCGCACAACAGGCTTGGCGCGAGGGACAGGAACAGGCCGGACCGGGCTGGCGACGCGCACCACAGGCTCGGTGCGAGAGGCAGGAACAGGCCGAACCGTACTGGGAACACACGCCACTGGCCCTAAGCGGGGATCAGGAACGGGCCGGACCGGACTGGCAACACACCCCAGTACCTCTCGCCGTGCCTCTACATACTCCTTCCCCCTGGTGTCCAGTAACTCCCTTAACCTGGCGGCCTCCTCTGCCAACCCTCTGAACCACTCTATCCCGTACTCCTGCTGCCCCGTCGTCCACGGCGTGAGCCCCCCCTAAAAATTTTCTGGGCTTGTCTCTCCCCCGTGGACCAGGCCTCCATGGTTCTCGTCCAATTCTCTCTCCACTTCTCGTAATTCCAACCTTTCTCCTCATCACGCTGCTTGACCCAGTCGTGGTGGTTTCTTCTGTCACGATCGTCTTGAAAAGAAGCGGGCCAAGGCGCAGCGTGAGATGCGTACATATTTATTTTATTGTACACCACAGCGAACAAAACAACAAACGAAACGTGAAGTCCTTCGATACAAACACAAATCAAAAGGAACAAGAAACCACACGAAACGAATGCCTTACAGCTACCTAAGTATGGCTCCCAATCAGAGACAACGAGCAACAGCCGTCTCTGATTGGGAGCCACCCTGGCCAACATAGAAACACAAAACTAGAACCTAACACCCTGGCTCAACATACGAGAGTCCCCAGAGCCAGGGCGTGACAGTTGCCTTACAACCTGGAATTAAAATTGATTTTTTCGGGGTTTGTAACATTTCATTTCCACAACATGCCTACCACTTTGAAGATGTAAAAACATTTTTTATTGTGAAACAAACAAGAAATTTGCCCATTCTTCAAGGCAAAACTGCTCCAGCTCCTTCAAGTTGGATGGGTTCCGCTGGTGTACAGCAAACTTTAAGTCATACCACAGATTCTCAATTGGATTGAGGTCTGGGCTTTGACTAGGCCATTCCAAGACATTTCAATGTTTCTCCTTAAACCACTTCAGTGTTGCTTTAGCACTATGCTTAGGGTCATTGTCCAGCTGGAAGGTGAACCTCCATCCCAGTCTCAAATCTCTGGAAGACTGAAACAGGTTTCCCTCAAGAATTTCCCTGTATTTAGCGCCATCCATTACTCCTTCAATTGTGACCAGTTTCCCAGTCCCTGCCGATGAAAAACATCCCCACAGCATGATATTGCCACCACCATGCTTCAATGTGGTGATGGTGTTCTCGGGGTGATGAGAGGTGTTGCGTTTGCGCCAGACATAGCATTTTCCTTGATGGCCAAAAAGTTCAATTTTAGTCTCATCTGACCAGAGTACCTTCTTCCATATGTTTGGGGAGTCTCCCACATGCCTTTGGCGAAAACGAAACGTGGTTGCTTATTTTTTTCTTTAAGCAATGGCTTTTTCTGGCCACTCTTCCATAAAGCCCAGCTCTGTGGAGTGTATGGCTTAAAGTGGTCCTATGGACAGAGACTCCAATCTCCGCTGTGGAGCTTTGCAGCTCCTTCAGGGTTATCTTTGGTATCTTTGACAACTTTATGTAGACCCTAAAAGTTTGTGGGCACCTTTTGTCACCATTATAGTGCATGTAATGTATTGTTTAGATTAATTAATAATAATAATTATTATTATTATTATGTTTATTGTGTTGTGGTGTCGCTAGCATGCATCCCCCCCCAAAAAATGGTTGTTTGCCCCACCAAGATTGGGACGGCAGGTAGCTTAGTGGTTAAGAGCGTTGTGCCAGTAACCGAAAGGTCGCTGGTTCTAATCCCCGAGCCGACTAGGTGAAAAATCTGTCGATGTGCCCTTGAGCAAGGCACTTAACCCTAATTGCTCCGGTAAGTCGCTCTGGATAAGAGCGTCTGCTAAATGACTAAAATGGAAATGTAATGGAAATGTAAGATTGACATGCTAAAATCACCACTGCAAATGAGCCATCAATTTGATTAACCACCTAACAAGCGACCACCACTCCTACCACTACAAAGACCTGAAATGCCAAGAGATAAACATAGAGAAAAGTCCCTTCTTCCAGCTTGTCCTGAAGCTAAGTTCACAAACCACTACTAACCCAACAATGCCTCAAGACAGCCCTCAGACAATCTGGCCCAAACAAATCTGGCCCAAAAAAACATAAAATTATACTGGAAAACATTACAAAACCTGGGGTGTGTAGAAATATTAGCTAAACCTAGGGTATGGCTAAATGGGGTGTGTAGAAATACAAATATACCTAGGGTATGGCTAAATGGAGTGTGTAGAAATACAGCTAAACCTAGAGTATGGCTAAATGGGGTGTGTAGAAATACAGCTAATCCTAGTGTATGGCTAAATGGGGTGTGTAGAAATACAGCTAAACCTAGGGTATGGCTAAATGGGGTGTGTAGAAATACAGCTAAACCTAGGGTATGGCTAAATGGGGTGTGTAGAAATACAGCTAAACCTAGTGTATGGCTAAATGGGGTGTGTAGAAATACAAATAAACCTAGGGTATGGCTAAGTGGGGTGTGTAGAAATACAAATAAACCTAGGGTATGGCTAAATGGGGTGTGTAGAAATCCCCCCACCAGTTGAAGCTCATTTACTGTACTTAAAAACTCTCAAATACTATTTGGAGAACAGCAGAAACTAACAAAAATGCCCCCAGACATTAATTATCACTGCAATGTTAGGTTTATATTAGGTTTAAAGGTCTGTGGAATGGAGTGTACAATGTACTACTCAATTTCAGTTTTTTTTGCATGGGCTGCATCTCAATCTACTTCATCCGCCTGTATGTCTGCCTTCCGCATCCCGAAAATCACCATAGGTAGAGAGAAGACAGGCTATGTGCCACACTGCCCACAAAATGAGGTGGAAACTGAGCTGCACTTCCTAACCTCCTGCCAAATGTACGATGATGTGAGAGAGACATATTTCCCTCAGATTACAAGGACCCCCAAATAATTTGAAAACAAATATAATATTGATAAGCTCCCGTATCTGTTAGGTGAAATACAGCAGCGTGCAATCGTGGCAGCAAAATGTGTGACCTGTTGTGATAAGAATAGGGTAACCAGTGAAGAACAAACACCACAGTAAATAAAACCTAGGCCTAGATTTATCAGTTTATTTCATTTCCCTTGCCATTTGTACTTCTACTTTTTGCACAAGCTCACACTCTCCTACACAGACCAGCTGGCTGAGAGGGCCCTAGTGGAGCCACCTGGCTGAGAGGGCCCTAGTGGAGCCACCTGGCTGAGAGGGCCCTAGTGGAGCCACCTGGCTGAGAGGGCCCTAGTGGAGCCAGCTGGCTGAGAGGACCCTAGTGGAGCCAGCTAGTTTATATTTCATTTACAGTGTATTGACCGACGGCCTATACAGGTCAGGACTGATACACTCATTTTAATTTTTTGTTTTTTTATATAGTTAAATTATTAACATTTCAAATGACTTTCTCTTTTGAAACTTTTGTGTGTTTAAAGTTTACTGTTTGTGATTGTTTATTTCACTTGCTTTGTCAATGTTAACATATGTTTCCCATGTCAATGAAACCCCTTTGAATTGAACTGAGAGAGAGAGTGAGAGAGAGAGAGAGAGGGGGAGGGGCAAAAGAGAGGAGAAATGAACATCAACATCACCTTCCATGATGTGATAGAGAAGATAGGCTTAATGTTGGTGTGGTGCAACAACACACGTGATGTGATGGGGAAGATAGGCTTATAGTTGGTATGATGCAATAATACCCATGTGTACACACATTCCCCTTCCGTGGAAAGGTGAACCTCTCTTTGCAGATGAGTTTATATATAATTTAATACCTTTGCTTTTGTCTGTTTTTGAAATCATTCATTTCATAGGTCAGAGGTCAAGCTGAGCCGTACCAGGAGTGGAAGAGTGGAAAAGGTTACTGGTTGTGATGACATAACTGGTGAGAAGTCAGTTATGAAAAGATATTCAGTTGACTGCGTGTTAGTATGTCAGCGCTATCTCTTTTGACATCTCCCTCTCTCTACTCCTCTTCTCTCTCACTATCCATCTCCCCTCCGCTCCTCCTCTGTCCAATAGCCGCAGGAAGTAGTTTGGGGGTGTAGAAATACAGCTAAACCTAGGGTATGGCTAAATGGGGATGTGTAGAAATACAACTAAACCTAGGGTATGGCTAGGGCAAACCCTCCCCTAACCCGGACGATGCTGGGCCAATTCTGCGCCGCTCTATGGGACTCCCAATCCCGTCCGGTTGTGATATAGCCTGGGATCGAACCCAGGTCTGTACTGACGCCTCTACCACTGCGATGCAGTGTCTATGATCACTGCGCCTCTCGGGAGGCCATAGAAAAATAAGACGAATATTAAATAGATACATCATATATACTCTCATTCATTTCCATAGGGACAGATACAATCAATCATTGACACACTGAATATACAACATCACATACACCATCACACCTTAAATGACATTAGTGCCTGTCCCCAGATGGACAGTTATTGTCACGCCCTGGCTCTGGGGACTCTTTAATGTTGAGCCAGGGTGTGTAGGTTTCATTGTTTAGTTTTCTATGTTTGTGTTCTAGATCGTTTAGATCTATGTTGGCCAGGGTGGTTCCCAATCAGAGGCAGCTGTAGCTTGTTGTCTCTGATTGGGGACCATACTTAGGCAGCCTGTTTGGCACTGTTATTTTGTGGGATCTTGTTCCGTTTGGTTTGTGTTATGACCTAGGACTTCACGTATCGTTTGGTTTATTGTTTTGGTTCGTGTGTGTACTAAATAAAGTATGTACGCCTATCACGCTGCGCCTTGGTCCGCTTCCGTCAACGATCGTGACAGTTATGCTACAGTAAATTACATTTACTGGTGATTACATCATTGTCCTGCTTTAAGACAGATTTTTACTGTCTGCATCCAGTTGCATGTTATTTACTAACCCTGCAAATGATCATATATCTTACAATATCAAAACATATGCTCCAGAACAGGATCATCAATATAACTGCCGGTATCATATCTGTCTCTAACTGGGGCTCCACTGAGCTATACAAGTCTACTGTCATGAAGAGTGGACTGAAGAGTGGAAAATACTGCTAGGCTATATGATTTCTATCTCATTAGTTCCTTACTTCAATGATGTGAGAAACTTCTTAGCAACTTATCTTGGATCAGTGGTTGAGCCCAGCTAAACACAGCAAACTGATCTGTCTTGCAGCAATGTTTCACATAGTGTGTCCTATAATATCACCTCTAACTTTCTACTGCTTGAGTTCACCTCTTATATAATATTGGCTTAATGTTCCTTAATGTTCCAGGCAGTGAAAATACTTTAATCTTTCTTTTATATAGTTATCAAAATTCTCAGCCATTTGTACTTCTACTTTTTGCACAGACAGCTCACACTCTCCTACAAACACCAGCTGGCTGAGAGGGCCTAGTGGAGCCAGCTAGTTTATATTTCATTTACAGTGTATTGACCGACGGCCTATACAGGTCAGGACTGATACACTCATTTTTATTTTTTGTTTTTTTATATAGTTAAATTATTAACATTTCAAATTACTTTCTCTTTTGAAACTTTTGTGTGTTTAAAGTTTACTGTTTGTGATTGTTTATTTCACTTGCTTTGTCAATGTAAACATATGCTTCCCATGTCAATGAAACCCCTTTGAATTGAACTGAGAGAGAGAGTGAGAGAGAGAGAGAGAGATGGGGAGGGGCAAAAGAGAGGAGAAATGAACATCAACATGACCTTTCATGATGTGATGGAGAAGATAGGCTTATAGTTGGTATGGTGCAACAACACACGTGATGTGATGGGGAAGATAGGCTTATCGTTGGTATGACGCAATAACACCCATGTGTACACACATTCCCCTTCCGTGGAAAGGTGAACCTCTCTTTGCAGATGAGTTTATAGAGAGGAGGAGAAGAGGAGAGGGGAAGAAGAGGAGAGGAGGAGAAGAGGGGAGGGGAAGAAGAGGAGAGGGGGAGAAGAGGAGAGGAGGAGAAGAGGAGAGTGTGAGAAGAGGAGAGGAGGAGAAGAGGGGAGGGGAGGGGAAGAAGAGGAGAGGGGGAGAAGAGGAGAGGAGGAGAAGAGGAGAGGGGAAGAAGAGGAGAGGGGGAGAAGAGGAGAGGAGGAGAAGAGGAGAGGGGAGAAGAGGAGAGGAGGAGAGGGGGAGAAGAGGAGAGGAGGAGGAGAGGAGAGGGGGAGATGAGGAGAGGGAGAGAAGAGGAGAGGGGGGAGAAGAGGAGAGGGTGGAGAAGAGGAGAGGGGGAGAAGAGGAGAGGGGGGAGAAGAGGAGAGGGGGAGAAGAGGAGAGGAGGAGAAGAGGAGAGGGTGGAGAAGAGGAGAGGAGGAGAAGAGGAGAGGGGGGATAAGAGGAGAGGGGGAGAAGAGGAGAGGGGGGAGAAGAGGAGAGGGGGAGAAGAGGAGAGGGTGGAGAAGAGGAGAGGGGGAGAAGAGGAGAGGGGGGAGAAGAGGAGAGGGGGAGAAGAGGAGAGGGTGGAGAAGAGGAGAGGGGGAGAAGAGGAGAGGGTGGAGAAGAGGAGAGGGTGGAGAAGAGGAGAGGGTGGAGAAGGGTAGACGTTTTTCTCTCATAGTTCCACCCATGGGACTATACCTTCTGTTATCAACAACAAGTGTAAAACTGGACCATGTGACAGTTTGGACCAAGGTAGCCTTGTGGTGGACCAATGTGGTTGATTAAAAGAGCATCTGGGTGTGTACCAATAATATCTCCTTTCTCCTGAAGTGTGCACTTGCTCCCTACTTCCCATAATTTAAATGCATTGGATTGGTGGAGGCAAGTACACAACTTTCACTGGGACCTCCCCACATTCTGAAATTGCATTATGTAAGGTGTGAATCTTGACATCTCTGATCTGCATAATTTTAAAGAATCCCCATCAAAAGCTGTCATTTTAAGCTAGAGATATCAGGTGTTTTGCATGGGCTGTGTCTCAATCAACCACATTCGCCTATGGCGGCCTTCCGCATCTGCAGTGGAAGGTCGCCAAGCTACAGCTGTGTTTGTCAGACCATGAGACATCCTGAAAATATGTCTTCTCACATAATCTTCTGTAGGGAACACAATGGTGTTCTCTGTTTCGCTCTATGACCCCCACTAGTGTCACGGGACTCGTTTGAAGGTATCCAATACAAATGAATGTAAATATGGAGGTAGATTTGTGCCCCCAAAAATAAAGGGTTAAATGTGTACAAATAATACAGTCCCACAATAAATCACAAGGACTAAGGTTTTAAAGCTCAAGATATACAGTATATACAGTATATACACTACCGTTCAAAAG
Source organism: Coregonus lavaretus (assembly GCF_964263955.1). NCBI lineage: Eukaryota > Metazoa > Chordata > Actinopteri > Salmoniformes > Salmonidae > Coregonus > Coregonus lavaretus. The sequence goes on along the minus strand of NW_028160248.1, from coordinate 22,635 downwards.
TTTGGGGTCGCTTAGAAATGTCCTTGTTTTCGAAAGAAAAGCACTTTTGTTGTTCATTAAAATAACATCAAATTGATCGGAAATACAGTGCAGACATTGTTAATGTTGTAAATGGCTATTGTAGCTGGAAACGGCTGATTTTTAATGGAATATCTACATAGGCGTACAGAGGCGCATTATCAGCAACCATCAGTCCTGTGTTCCAATGGCAAGTTGTGTTTGCTAATCCAAGTTTATCATTTCAAAAGGCTAATTGATTATTAGAAAACCCTTTTGCAATTATTGTTAGCACAGCTGAAAACTGTTGTGCTGATGAAAGAAGCAATAAAACTGTCCTTCTTGAGACTAGTTGAGTATCTGGAGCATCAGCAATTGTGGGTTCTATTACAGGCTCAAAATGGCCAGAAACAAATAACTTTCTTCTGAAACTCGTCAGTCTATTCTTGTTCTGAGAAATGAAGGCTATTCCATGCGAGAAATTGCCAAGAAACTGAAGATCTCGTACAACGCTGTGTACTACTCCCTTCACAGAACATCGCAAACTGGCTCTAACCAGAATAGAAAGAGGAGTGGGAGGCCCCGGTCCACAACTGAGCAAGAGGACAAATACATTAGAGTGTCTAGTTTGAGAAACAGACGCCTCACAGGTCTTCAACTGGCAGCTTCATTAAATAATACCCGTAAAACACTGGTCTCAATGTCAAAAGTGAAGAGGTGACTCCGGGATGCTGACCTAGGCAGTTGCAAAGAAAAAGTCCAGTGTCTGTGTTCTTTTGCCCATCTTAATCTTTTATTTTTATTGGCCAGTCTTAGATGTGGCTTTTTCTTTGCAACTCTGCCTAGAAGGTCAGCACTGGTACATAGTTCCTCTGTGGAGATGGGAGAACCTTCCAGAAGGACAACCATCACTGCAGCACTCCACCAAGCAGGCCTTTATGGTAGTGTGGCCAGACGGAAGCCACTCCTCAGTAAAAGGCACATGACAAATGGCACCTAAAGGACTCTCAGACCACCATGTGAAACAAGATTCTCTGGTCTGGTGAAGCCAAGATTGAACTCTCTGGCCTGAATGCCAAGTGTCACGTCTTGAGGAAACCTGGCACCATCCCTACGGTGAAGCATGGTGGTGGCAGCATCATGCTGTGGGGATGTTTTTCAGCGGTAAGGACTGGGAGACTAGTAAGGATCGAGGGAAAGATGAACATAGCAAAGTACAGATAGATCCTAGTGGAGCCGGCTGGCTGAGAGGGCCCTAGTGGAGCCACCTGGCTGAGAGGGCCCTAGTGGAGCCACCTGGCTGAGAGGGCACTAGTGGGGCCAGCTGGCTGAGAGGGCCCTAGTGGAGCCGGCTTGCTGAGAGGGCCCTAGTGGAGCCAGCTAGTTGTGTAAATAAGTGTAGTTGAATTAGTTTGGAACTATTTTATCTTTATTTATAGACTATTTTATATTTCATTTACCGTGTATTGACCAACGACCTGTACAGGTCCATACTGATACACTCATGTTGGTGTTTGTTTTGTACATAGTTAATCATTTAACATTTTAAATGACTTTCTCTTTTGAAACTTTTGTTTGCTTAATGTTAACTGTTTGTTATTGTTTATTTCACTTGCTTTGGCAATGTTAGCATATGTTTCCGATGCCAAATGAGAGAGAGAGTGACCTTTCATGATGTGATGGGGAAGTTAGGCTTATCGTTGGTATGGTGCAACAACACCCATGTGTACTCACATTCCCCTTCCAAGGAAATGTGAACCTCTCTTTGCAGATGACTTTATATATCATTTAATGCATTTGCTTTCGTCTGTTTTTTAAACCATTCATTTCATAGGTCAGGGTCAATCTGAGCTGGACCAAGAGTTGAAGAGTGGACAAGGTTACTGGTTATGATGACATCACTGGTGAGAAGTCAGTTATGAAAAGATATTCAGTTGACTGCGTGTTAGTCTGTCAGCCCTATCTCTTTTGACATCTCCCTCTCTCTACTCCTCTTCTCTCTCACTCTCCATCTCCCCTCCCCTCCTCCTCTGTCCAATAGCCGCAGGAAGTAGTTTGGGGGTGTAGAAATACAGCTAAATCTAGGGTATGTCTAAATGGGCTGTGCAGAAATCCCCCCCACCAGTTGAAGATAATTTACTGTACTTGAAAACTCTAAAATACTTTCTGGAGAACATCAAAAACTAACAAAAATGCCCCCAGACATGAATTATCACTGCAATATTAGGTTTATATTAGGTTTAAAGGTCTGTGGAATGGAGTGTACAATGTACTACTCAACCTCAACCTCCCCATTGACTCATTTAGCCTACTTGTGGAACAGTGCATACAGTGCAATGAAATGCATAATACACGATTCAATGGCTGACTTCAAATACTGACATCAATGTGAAAGTAACTGGAGCATAAAACAGCTCCAATGCAATGCTCTCTCTATGGGCTGGCTACACACAATAATACAAAGACAATATCAGCATGTGAAGTAGCTAGCTAGCTGTAAAATCGCCTAAACAAACTACACAATCAATTTAGGAGTCTAAAATCTCCTGCAGATCGATGTCGCTCACAGAGTGGAGTCTAACATTCACAACAGCAGATATACTTGGAGGAGATGGGAAACGTTGCCCATACTAGGTCAATGGGGAGCGCGGTGCATTCTGGGTGATTCTGGTACAAGGAGAGCTCTCCTTCAAGAAGTGAATGGGAGTCTATTGGGCGCTAGCTCAAACACCTAATATTAGCACGAATTTCGTCAACAAGAAGTGCAACATACATCTTTTTGCGAGATGTGAAATAATGAACTTGCTATCTGTAGTATCGTATAGCTTTGGAATCGTGTTATTATGTACTTTCGAGGAATAGAGGCACGTTTCTCGACATATAGACTGACTTTGAGAAGGAATTGCCTGACGATTAGCTTAGCAACCGCGTGACGCAGTATGATAACGTCAACGCGATTGGTCGACAGTCTGCTGGGTGGGACATTATACATTCTTCATTGGATTCTATCTCTTTTCTATAATATCTGTGGAACTGCACCATGCAATGCACCCTGGACTAAAGAGGCAGACAAATAGGAAAAATGTGCTAGACCCTCTGTTAAATTACAAATTTCAATCGGTAGGAATATCGCAGAAATATGATCAATGGCTCATTCGAGAGAAGACATCCTCAAGCGTTATGACATCGGCCAGTATTGAAATCTGACATGCATAATAAACGTTTTTGCGATCTAAAAGTCGTATTCCTATTAACTTCCTATTAACTTCCAGATTCACTTCCAGATTAATTTCCAGATCCCTCCTCTCTCTCCCCACTCCCTCCTCTCTCTCCCCTCCCCTCCTCTCTCCCAATTCCCTCCTCTCTCTCCCCTCCCCTCCTCTCTCTCCCCACTCCCTCCTCTCTCTCACTCTTTCTATTTCTCTCTCTCTCTCGCTCTCTCTCTCTCTCTCTCTCTCTCTCTCTCTCTCTAGTTCTCTCTCTCTTCCTGACATATAGCATCAGGCATGTTGATCTTGACTCAGGTCACAGACCTCTATCATTGGACCAGACCTGAGTCTGTGACCTGATCACTCACACAACAGAGGACAGAACAGAAAAAGGTCTGATAAACTACAGTTCCTCACAATAAAATGACAGCTCTTAAGATTGTTTAAAAAGAAAGAGCAGCTCTATACGACATTCAAACTAATTGTTTTCAGCTGATAGTAACTCCAGGTCCAATTCATTAAGACAGGCCTTTGAAGGCATTAAACAAGTCCCTAGTTGTGGATCTCATCAAGGAGTTAGTCCAAAGTGTCTCAGTGTGGCTTTGTGTAAAGACATTGACCTGAGTGTGTGTGTGTGTGGGGTGTGTTTTGTGGCATCTAGCATTTACACCCCCTTTTTTTTACATCTTACAATATCAAATCTTATCTCAGTAACTGTCACAAGTGTATTTCAGTATAACAGCATCCTACCTGTGCTCCAGAACAGGATCATCAATATCACTGCAGGTATCATATCTGTCTCTAACTGGGTCTCCACTGAGCTATACAAGTCTACTGTCATGAAGAGTGGACTGAAGAGTGGACAATACTGCTAGGCTATATGACTTCTATTTCATTAGTTCATTAGGTTTTTGATGTGAGATAAACTTCTTAGCAAGTTATCTTGAATCAGTGGTTGAACCCAGCTAAATGCAGCAAACTGGTCTGTTTTGAAAACCCCCACAGGAAACTGCTGACAGAGCAGCAAAGTTTCACATATTGTGTCCTATAATATCACCTCTAACTTTCTACTGCTTGAGTTCACCTCTTATAGAACATTGGTTAATGTTCCAGCACCTAAATATAAACAGTACCAGCACCCAAAATGAGTACTGATGATGTCTCATGTTAGAGCAGGAGAAGGGGGAATGTGGTGTAGAAGCTAGAGGTCTGTTACCCAAGTCAACTCAACAGGCCTGATGCTATATGTCAGGGTCAGGCTGGGCTGGGCCAAGAGTGGAAAAGGTTGCTGGTTATGATGACATCACTGGTGAGAAGTCAGTGATAATAATATATTATCTCTCTCTCCCATCTCTCGCTCCCCTCCCTCTCTCCTCCCCTTTCCCTCCCTCTCTCTATGTCTCCCCCATTACTCTCTTCCTCCTCCCTCCCTCCCTCCCTGTCTCTCTCCCTCCCCTCCTCAGATATATATTATATATTGTAAGGGAGAAGAAGAGGGGGAGAGGGGGGTGAGGAGGAGAGGAGAGTGGGGAGAGGAGGAGAGAGGGAGAGTAGGAGAGAGGAAGAGGAGGAGAGAAGGAGAGGAGGTTGAGAGAGGGAGAGGAGGAGAAGGGGAGAGGAGCAGAGAGAAAGAAGAGCAGAGAGGGAGAAGGGGAGAGGGGGAGAGGAGGATAGGAGAGGAGAGGGGGAGAGAGGGAGAAGATCAGAGTGTGGAGAGGGGGAGAGAGGGAGAAGATGAGAGGGTGGAGAGGGGAGAGAGGGAGAAGAGGAGTGGGGGAGAGGAGGAGAGAGGGAGAGGAGGAGAGATGGAGAGGAGGAGAGATGGAGAGGAGGTGAGGGGGAGAGAGTGGAGGAGGGAGAGGAGAGGAAAGGGGGAGAAGGGGGGAGAGAGGCAGAGAGTGAGAAGAGGAGAGGGGAGAGAGGAAGAAGAGGAGTGGGGGGAGAGGGCGAGAGAGGAAGAGGAGGAGAGGGGGGAGAGGAGGAGAGAGGGAGAGGAGGAGAAGGGGAGAGGAGGAGAGATGGAGAGGAGGTGAGGGGGAGAGGGTGGAGAGAGCCAGAGAGGGAGAAGAGGAGAGGGGAGAGAGGTAGAAGAGGAGAAGGGGAGAGGAGCAGAGAGGGAGAAGAGGAGACGAGGAGAGGAGAGGAGAGGAGAGGGGGAGAGGGGGAGGGAGAGGAGAAGGTAGAGAGGGATAGAGGGAGAAGAGGAGAGGGTGGAGAGGTGAAGAGAGGGAGAAGAGGAGAGGGGAGAGAGGGGGAGAGAGGGAGAAGAGGAGAGGGTGGAGGGGGGAGAGAGGGAGAAGAGGAGAGGGGGAGAGGGGGAGGGAGGTCAACTCATCAGGCCTGATGTTATATGTCAGGGTCAGGTTGGGCTGTGTCAAGAGTGGAATAGGTTACTGGTTATAATGACATCACTGGTGAGATGTCAGTGATAATAATATATTCTCTCTTTCTCCCATCTCTCGCTCTCCTCCCTCTCTCCTCCCCTTTCCCTCCCCCTCTCTATGTCTCCCCCATTACTCTCTTCTCCCTCCCTCCCTCCCTCCCTCCCTCCCTCCCTCCCTCCCTCCCTCCCTCCCCTCCTCTAATGTATATTATATAATGTAAGGGGAAAGAGACGAAGAGGGGGAGAGGGGGTAGAGGAGGAAAGAGGGAGAAGAGGAGAGGGGGGAGAGGAGGAGAGAGGGAGAAGAGGAGAGGGGGGAGAGGAGGAGAGATGGAGAAGAGGTGAGGGGGAAAGGAGGAGAGAGGGAGAAGAAGAGAGGGGGTAGAGGAGGAGAGGGGAAGAAGAAGAAAGGTGGGGAGAGAGGGAGAAGAAGATAGTGGGATAGGGGGTACCGTTCGTCTCCCACCGTTCCACCCATGGGACTATACCTTCTGTTATCAAGAGGGAGTTTCCACCATAGTTCTTAAACCAATCATTTCAGTTTAGGGAAGTGAACAAGTGCACAGGAGAAATGAGACATAATTGGGACAATGCTTCCTTCTAGATTGCAGTCATGCGTCTGTGACACCAGATTACCACCTAGTGGCCATAATAGGAACTGTCCTATCAGTATGTTTTTACTGCTGTCTCAAAACAACACATGACCTGCATACATGATATGATTCATGTGTGAGTACTAAAAGCATATGAATATAGTATATAATATTCTAGTATATTTATTATATATGTGGGTCTGATAAGTAAACACTCTTAATGTTTGCTGTTTTATCACTAAGAAGAACATTGGGCACTATGTAACCAAACACATGTGGAACCTCATGATATGAGAGATAAGAAGTGTTTAAAAAGGTGAGTCCTGAACCCTGTAGACTACTACACTACTTCTGAAGAAGACCAGACTCCTTTCAGAATGAAGACTGCTATAGTTCTGACGGTGTTGCTGTTGGGTCATGGCTAGAAAGGATCCAGCTTTTGTCAGATTAACGTCAGATTTGACTTTTCGTAGCAGGTTAGGAGAATTTGTGCAGCAGTTTAGGAGAATTAACGTAGCAGGTTAGGAGAATTAGGTTAAAGTTAGGAAAAGGGTTAGGATTAGCTAAAATGCCTCAACAAAAAATATACTTTTGACATACATTTGACAAAATCTGGATCCCTAATTGCCATGTGGTCCTCTGTAGCTCAATTGGTAGAGAGCATGGCACTTTTAATGCCAGGGTAGTGAGTGTTTTGAGTTTTGAGTATCTGAGATGTAGTTTCATCATACGTGTGTTAACAATTGGGGAAAACTGTAATAGTTAATCACTTTACCGTTTGGTAAAGCTATATATTTTAAACTGGTTTGTCGACTGTATATGGATTTAGAGAACTACAGAAATTAAATCTGTTTGTAAAGTATAAACATTTAAATTACATGTATGATACATGATGAACATACATAATGACTACTCATTATTACTAATTGATTTCACATAGTGGGAACCACAATTAGTCACCATATAAAAGGGTGTGTGAACACTTCCAATGTCTTTCAATATGGAGCAGGATAGACAGCAAGGGAGAGGAAGACACCAAAGAGCTGGTGGACAAGAGCCCCATCAGAGAGGAGGACAAGGGGCCCGTCAGAGAGGTGGACATGGGCCCCGTCAGAGAGGAGGACATGGGCCCCGTCAGAGAGGAGGACATGGGCCCCATCATAGAGGAGGACATGGGCCCCATCAGAGAGGAGGACATGGGCCCCATCAGAGAGGTGGACAAGGGGCCCCGTCAGAGAGGAGGACAAGGGGCCTGTCAGAGAGGAGGACATGTGCCCCGTCAGAGAGGAGGACATGGGCCCCATCAGAGAGGAGGACATGGGCCCCGTCAGAGAGGAGGACATGGGCCCCATCAGAGAGGAGGACATGGGGCCCGTCAGAGAGGAGGACATGGGCCCCGTCAGAGAGGAGGACATGGGCCCCGTCAGAGAGGAGGACAAGGGGCCCGTTAGAGAGGTGGGCATGGGCCCCATCAGAGAGGAGGACAAGGGGCCCGTCATGGAGGAGGACATGGGCCCCGTAAGAGAGGAGGACATGGGTCCCGTCAGAGAGGTGGACATGAGCCCCATCAGAGAGGAGGACAAGGGGCCCGTCAGAGAGGAGGACAAGGGGCTCCGTCAGAGAGGAGGACATGGGGCCCGTCAGAGAGGTGGACATGGGCCCCATCAGAGAGGAGGACAAGGGGCCCGTCAGAGAGGAGGACATGGGGCCCGTCAGAGAGGTGGACATGGGCCCCGTCGAGAGGTGGACAATGGGCCCCGTCAGAGAGGAAGACAAGGGGCCCGTCAGAGAGGAGGACAAGGGGCTCCGTCAGAGAGGAGGACAAGGGGCCCGTCAGAGAGGAGGACATGGGGCCCGTCAGAGAGGTGGACATGGGCCCCGTCGAGAGGTGGACAATGGGCCCCGTCAGAGAGGAAGACAAGGGGCTCGTCAGAGAGGTGGGCATGTGCTCCGTCAGAGAGGAGGACATGGGCCCCATCAGAGAGGAGGACAAGGGGCCCGTCAGAGAGGAGGACATGGGGCCCATCAGAGAGGTGGACATGGGCCCCGTCAGAGAGGAGGACAAGGGGCCCGTCAGAGAGGAGGACATGGGCCCCATCAGAGAGGAGGACATGTGTCCCGTCAGAGAGGTGGACAAGGGCCCCATCAGAGAGGAGGACAAGGGGCCCGTCAGAGAGGAGGACAGGGGCCCCGTCAGAGAGGAGGACATGGGTCCCGTCAGAGAGGAGGACATGGGCCCCGTATGAGAGAAGGACAAGGGGCCCGTCAGAGAGGTGGACATGGGCCCCGTCAGAGAGTGTCTGGGTAATGGTGTAACTGGCCTAGATTCTCCCAGAGTGTCTGGGTCATGGTGTAACTGGATGAGATTCTCCCAGAGTGTCTGAGTAATGGTGTAACTGGCTGAGATTCTCCCTGAGTGTCTGGGTCATGGTGTAACTGGCTGAGATTCTCCCAGAGTGTCTGGGTCATGGTGTAACTGGATGAGATTCTCCCAGAGTGTCTGGGTCATGGTGTAACTGGCTGAGATTCTCCCAGAGTGTCTGGGTCATGGTGTAACTGGCTGAGATTCTCCCAGAGTGTCTGGGTCATGGTGTAACTGGCTGAGATTCTCCCTGAGTGTCTGGGTCATGGTGTAACTGGCTGAGATTCTTCCAGAGTGTCTGGGTCATGGTGTAACTGGCTGAGATTCTCCCAGAGTGTCTGGGTCATGGTGTAACTGGCTGAGATTCTCCCAGAGTGTCTGGGTTATGGTGTAACTGGCTGAGATTCTCCCAGAGTGTCTGGGTAATGGTGTAACTGGCTGACAGGATGATGCAGTACTGTACATGTAGGCCTGAGGTGTAATATTGTTCTCTGGCCAGCAGAGGGAAATATTTCATTTTTCATCTTTCATACTCCCACCAATCTGCAGTGAAGAAAGTACAGGTAAAGTTTCCCCGAGGAACAGATCTAGGATCAGCTTCTCCTTCCCCAATCCTAACCTTATCCATTAGTGGGGGAAATGCAAAACTAACCCAAGATCAGCGTGTAGGGAAAACTTCACCCTATATTCAATGGTACCCTATTCCCTATATAGAGCACTCACTACTATTGACCAGGGCCCACGGGGCTATACACTATACAGCTAAATGCTAATAGGTCACTATACAGCTAAATGCTAATAGGTCACTATACAGCTAAATGCTAATAGGACACTATACAGCTAAATGCTAATAGGACACTATACAGCTAAATGCTAATAGGACACTATACAGCTAAATGGAGGAACTAATGACATTGGTATAATTGAACATTTATGTCCCACAACATTTAATCTGTCTTTGTTTTAAGAATTTTAAAACAAAACTTGCTTTTGAAACGACAATCAAAAGGTGTGTGTGTGTGTGTGTGTGTGTGTGTGTGTGTGTGTGTGTGTGTGTGTGTGTGTGTGTGTGTGTGTGTGTGTGTGTGTGTGTGTTAATGCTGAGAAATTTGTGCTTTTTGAGGTCTTTTCGGTTTCGGTTCAATTACAAAAAAAAAATAACGGTTTTCGAATTCGATAATAAAAAAAAACATGAAATGCATTATCAAATAATTGCATTACAATGGTTTAAGAGCTTTTTAAGGGACATTTCAAAGCAAAAAACAGTGAACGGTAAATTGCCAAAAAAAAAAAGAAAAAAAAAAGGAAATGACTATGAAACAATCAAATATTTCAGTTGTGTACAGTGTCTTGCAAAACTATTAACCCCCCTTGGAATTTTTCTTATTTTGTTGCCTTACAACCTGGAATTAAAATTGATTTTTTCGGGGTTTGTAACATTTCATTTCCACAACATGCCTACCACTTTGAAGATGTAAAAACATTTTTTATTGTGAAACAAACAAGAAATTTGCCCATTCTTCAAGGCAAAACTGCTCCAGCTCCTTCAAGTTGAATGGGTTCCGCTGGTGTACAGCAATCTTTAAGTCATACCACAGATTCTCAATTGGATTGAGGTCTGGGCTTTGACTAGGCCATTCCAAGACATTTAAATGTTTCTCCTTAAACCACTTCAGTGTTGCTTTAGCACTATGCTTAGGGTCATTGTCCAGCTGGAAGGTGAACCTCCATCCGAGTCTCAAATCTCTGGAAGACTGAAACAGGTTTCCCTCAAGAATTTCCCTGTATTTAGCGCCATCCATTACTCCTTCAATTGTGACCAGTTTCCCAGTCCCTGCCGATGAAAAACATCCCCACAGCATGATATTGCCACCACCATGCTTCAATGTGGTGATGGTGTTCTCGGGGTGATGAGAGGTGTTGCGTTTGCGCCAGACATTTTCCTTGATGGCCAAAAAGTTCAATTTTAGTCTCATCTGACCAGAGTACCTTCTTCCATATGTTTGGGGAGTCTCCCACATGCCTTTGGCGAAAACGAAACGTGGTTGCTTATTTTTTTCTTTAAGCAATGGCTTTTTCTGGCCACTCTTCCATAAAGCCCAGCTCTGTGGAGTGTATGGCTTAAAGTGGTCCTATGGACAGAGACTCCAATCTCCGCTGTGGAGCTTTGCAGCTCCTTCAGGGTTATCTTTGGTATCTTTGACAACTTTATGTAGACCCTAAGAGTTTGTGGGCACCTTTTGTCACCATTATAGTGCATGTAATGTATTGTTTAGATTAATTAATAATAATAATTATTATTATTATTGTGTTTATTGTGTTGTGGTGTCGCTAGCATGCATCCCCCCCCAAAAAATGGTTGTTTGCCCCACCAAGATTGGGGCGGCAGGTAGCTTAGTGGTTAAGAGCGTTGTGCCAGTAACCGAAAGGTCGCTGGTTCTAATCCCTGAGCCGACTAGGTGAAAAATCTGTCGATGTGCCCTTGAGCAAGGCACTTAACCCTAATTGCTCATGTAAGTCGCTCTGGATAAGAGCGTCTGCTAAATGACTAAAATGTAAATGTAATGGAAATGTAAGATTGACATGCTAAAATCACCACTGCAAACGAGCCATCAATTTGATTAACCACCTAACAAGCGACCACCACTCCTACCACTACAAAGACCTGAAATGCCAAGAGATAAACATAGAGAAAAGTCCCTTCTTCCAGCTTGTCCTGAAGCTAAGTTCACAAACCACTACTAACCCAACAATGCCTCAAGACAGCCCTCAGACAATCTGGCCCAAACAAACATAAAATTATACAGGAAAACATTACAAAACCTGGGGTGTGTAGAAATATTAGCTAAACCTAGGGTAAGGCTAAATGGGGTGTGTAGAAATACAAATAAACCTAGGGTATGGCTAAATGGGGTGTGTAGAAATACAGCTAAACCTAGGGTATGGCTAAATGGAGTGTGTAGAAATACAGCTAAACCTAGGGTATGGCTAAATGGGGTGTGTAGAAATACAGCTAATCCTAGTGTATGGCTAAATGGGGTGTGTAGAAATACAGCTAAACCTAGGGTATGGCTAAATGGGGTGTGTAGAAATACAGCTAAACCTATGGTATGGCTAAATGGGGTGTGTAGAAATACAGCTAAACCTAGTGTACGGCTAAATGGGGTGTGTAGAAATACAAATAAACCTAGGGTATGGCTAAATGGGGTGTGTAGAAATCCCCCCACCAGTTGAAGCTCATTTACTGTCCTTAAAAACTCTCAAATACTATTTGGAGAACAGCAGAAACTAACAAAAATGCCCCCAGACATTAATTATCACTGCAATGTTAGGTTTATATTAGGTTTAAAGGTCTGTGGAATGGAGTGTACAATGTACTACTCAATTTCAGTTTTTTTTGCATGGGCTGCATCTCAATCTACTTCATCCGCCTGTATCCCTTCCGCATCCCGAAAATCACCATAGGTAGAGAGAAGACAGGCTATGTGCCACACTTCCCACAAAATGAGGTGGAAACTGAGCTGCACTTCCTAACCTCCTGCCAAATGTACGATGATGTGAGAGAGACATATTTCCCTCAGATTACAAGGACCCCCAAATAATTTGAAAACAAATATAATATTGATAAGCTCCCGTATCTGTTAGGTGAAATACAGCAGTGTGCACTCATGGCAGCAAAATGTGTGACCTGTTGTGATAAGAATAGGGTAACCAGTGGAGAACAAACACCACAGTAAATAAAACCTAGGCCTAGATTTATCAGTTTATTTCATTTCCCTTGCCATTTGTACTTCTACTTTTTGCACAAGCTCACACTCTCCTACACACACCAGCTGGCTGAGAGGGCCCTAGTGGAGCCACCTGGCTGACAGGGCCCTAGTGGAGCCACCTGGCTGAGAGGGCCCTAGTGGAGCCACCTGGCTGAGTGGGCCCTAGTGGTGCCACCTGGCTGAGAGGACCCTAGTGGAGCCACCTGGCTGAGAGGGCCTAGTGGAGCCAGCTAGTTTATATTTCATTTACAGTGTATTGACCGACGGCCTATACAGGTCAGGACTGATACACTCATTTTTTTTTTTTTTTTTTTTTATATAGTTAAATTATTAACATTTCAAATGACTTTCTCTTTTGAAACTTTTGTGTGTTTAAAGTTTACTGTTTGTGATTGTTTATTTCACTTGCTTTGTCAATGTTAACATATGTTTCCCATGTCAATGAAACCCCTTTGAATTGAACTGAGAGAGAGAGTGAGAGAGAGAGAGAGAGAGAGAGGGGGGGAGGGGCAAAATAGAGGAGAAATGAACATCAACATCACCTTCCATGATGTGATAGAGAAGATAGGCTTAAAGTTGGTGTGGTGCAACAACACACGTGATGTGATGGGGAAGATAGGCTTATAGTTGGTATGATGCAATAACACCCATGTGTACACACATTCCCCTTCCGTGGAAAGGTGAACCTCTCTTTGCAGATGAGTTTATATATAATTTAATACCTTTGCTTTTGTCTGTTTTTGAAATCATTCATTTCATAGGTCAGAGGTCAAGCTGAGACGTCAAGCTGAGCCGTACCAGAGTGGAAGAGTGGAAAAGGTTACTGGTTGTGATGACATCACTGGTGAGAAGTCAGTTATGAAAATATATTCAGTTGACTGCGTGTTAGTCTGTCAACCCTATCTCTTTTGACATCTCCCTCTCTCTCCTCCTCTTCTCTCTCACTCTCCATCTCCCCTCCCCTCCTCCTCTGTCCCATAGCCACAGGAAGTAGTTTGGGGGTGTAGAAATACAGCTAAACCTAGGGTATGGCTAAATGGGGTTTGTAGAAATACAGCTAAACCTAGGGTATGGCTAAATGGGGTGTGCAGAAATACACCTAAACCTAAGGTTGGCTGAGAGGGCCTAGTGTTAACCTGGCTGAGAGGGCCTAGTGGAGCCAGCTAGTTTATATTTCATTTACAGTGTATTGACCGACGGCCTATACAGGTCAGGACTGATACACTCATTTTTATTTTTTGTTTTTTTTATATAGTTAAATTATTAACATTTCAAATTACTTTCTCTTTTGAAACTTTTGTGTGTTTAAAGTTTACTGTTTGTGATTGTTTATTTCACTTGCTTTGTCAATGTTAACATATGCTTCCCATGTCAATGAAACCCCTTTGAATTGAACTGAGAGAGAGAGAGGGAGAGAGAGAGATGGGGAGGGGCAAAAGAGAGGAGAAATGAACATCAACATGACCTTTCATGATGTGATGGAGAAGATAGGCTTATAGTTGGTATGATGCAACAACACCCATGTGTACACACATTCCCCTTCCGTGGAAAGGTGAACCTCTCTTTGCAGATGAGTTTTTTATATAATTTAATACCTTTGCTTTTGTCTGTTTTTGAAATCATTCATGTCAAAGGTCAGAGGTCAAGCTGAGCCGTACCAGGAGTGGAAGAGTGGAAAAGGTTACTGGTTGTGATGACATAACTGGTGAGAAGTCAGTTATGAAAAGATATTCAGTTGACTGCGTGTTAGTCTGTCAGCCCTATCTCTTTTGACATCTCCCTCTCTCTCCTCCTCTTCTCTCTCACTCTCCATCTCCCCTCCTCTCCTCCTCTGTCCCATAGCCGCAGGAAGTAGTTTGGGGGTGTATAAATACAGCTAAACCTAGGGTATGGCTAAATGGGGTGTGTAGAAATACAACTAAACCTAGGGTATGGCTAAATGGGGTGTGTAGAAATACAACTAAACCTAGGGTATGGCTAAATGTCACGCCCTGCCTCTGAGGACTTGTATTTGTTGAGTCAGGGTGTGTATTTTCTGGGTTGTGTTTGCTATGTCGATGTTCTGTGTTTAAGATCTAGAATGGGTAGATCTATGTTGGCCTGTGTGGTTCCCAATCAGAGGCAGCTGTTGCTCGTTGTCTCTGATTGGGGACCATACTTAGGCAGCCTCTTGGCACCAGTTAGTTGTGGGATCTTTTTCCGTGTGAGGTATGTTATTTGTCTACCTTGGACTTCACGTTTCGTTTGTTGTTTTGTCGTGTGTTCAGTACGTAAATAAATATGAATGCATATCACGCTGCGCCTTGGTCCTTCTCGTTCATGAACGATCGTGACACTAAATGGGGTGTGTAGAAACACAACTAAACCCAGTGTATGGCTAAATGGGGTGTGTAGAAATACAGCTAAACCTAGGGTATGGCTAAATGGGGTGTGTAGAAATACAGCTAAACCTAGTGTATGGCTAAATGGGGTGTGTAGAAATACAGCTAAACCTAGTGTATGGCTAAATGGGGTGTGTAGAAATACAGCTAAACCTAGTGTATGGCTAAATGGGGTGTGTAGAAATACAGCTAAATCTAGGGTATGGCTAAATGGGGTGTGTAGAAATACAACTAAACCTAGTGTATGGCTAAATGGGGTGTGTAGAAATACAGCTAAATCTAGGGTATGGCTAAATGGGGTGTGTAGAAATACAACTAAACCTAGGGTATGGCTAAATGTCACGCCCTGACTCTGAGGACTTGTATTTGTTGAGTCAGGGTGTGTATTTTCTGGGTTGTGTTTGCTATGTCGATGTTCTGTGTTTAAGATCTAGAATGGGTAGATCTATGTTGGCCTGTGTGGTTCCCAATCAGAGGCAGCTGTTGCTCGTTGTCTCTGATTGGGGTCCATACTTACGCAGCCTGTTGGCACCAGTTAGTTGTGGGATCTTGTTCCGTGCGAGGTATGTTATTTGTCTACCTTGGACTTCACGTTTCGTTTGTTGTTTTGTCGTGTGTTCAGTACGTAAATAAATATGAATGCATATCACGCTGCGCCTTGGTCCTTCTCGTTCATGAACGATCGTGACACTAAATGGGGTGTGTAGACACACAACTAAACCCAGTGTATGGCTAAATGGGGTGTGTAGAAATACAGCTAAACCTAGGGTATGGCTAAATGGGGTGTGTAGAAATACAACTAAACCTAGTGTATGGCTAAATGGGGTGTGTAGAAATACAGCTAAACCTAGGGTATGGCTAAATGGGGTCTCTATCTCCCCTCCCCTCCCCTCCTCTGTCCCCTCCCCTCTCCTCTCTCTCCACTACGCTCTCTCCGCCCCCCACCCATCCTCTCTCCTCCGCCCCATCTCTCTCTGCTCATCTCTCGCTGCCCTTTGACATCTCCCTCTCTATCTCCCCTCCCGTCCTCTGTCCCCTCTTCTCTCTCTCCACTACCCTCCCCTCCTCACTCTCTCTCTCTCTCTTTCTCTTCCTGACATATAGCATCAGGCTTGTTGAGCTTGACTCAGTTGACTTGGGTAACAGACCTCTAGCTACCCCCTTCCCCTTGCTCGATTGAACCTTTAATAAACCTTTATTTAACTAGGCAAGTCAGTTAAGAACAAATTCTTATTTACAATGGTGGCCTACCCAGGCCAAACCCTCCCCTAACCCGGACGATGCTGGGCCAATTGTGTGCCGCACTATGGGACTCCCAATCCCGGCCGGTTGTGATATAGCCTGGGATCGAACCCGGGTCTGTACTGACGCCTCTAGCACTGCGATGCAGTGCCTAAGATCACTGCGCCTATCGGGAGGCAATAGAAACATAAGACGACTATTAAATAGATACATAATATATACTCTCATTAATTTCCATAGGGACAGATACAATCAATCATTGACACACTGAATATACAACATCACATACACCATCACACCTTAAATGACATTAGTGCCTGTCCCCAGATGGACAGTTATGCTACAATAAATTACATTTACTGGTGATTACATCATTGTCCTGCTTTAAGAGAGATTTTTACTGTCTGCATCCAGTTGCATGTTATTTACTAACCCTGCAAATTAGGGGTGTAACGATTCGTTTTAACAACGATTCGATTTGTATCACGATTCGTGGTTGTCGATACGATTCAAGGACGATATTGGTTCATTTAGAACGATACGATCCGAAACGATTCAGTGACTTGAAATCGATTCAGTAACCTTTTAGCCAAAAATTCAACCAGTGTGACTGAAATAAATACCTGGATACTGGACAGTGCAGGTGAAGTTTTCTAGATTCCTGTTTCTTGTAAGGACCGCAATGGTGGCTTGATAATTTCTCGCTCGTCGGCTTCTCCTCTGTTGTCGGCTTCTCCTCTGTTGTCGGCTTCTCCTCTGTTGTCCGCTTCTCCTCTGTTGTCCGCCATGCTTTGTTTTGTTGTCTTGGCGCCTTTGCGCTGCTGCTGGCGCGATGACGTCACGGATAGGCAGACTGAATCGAGTAATGTTTAAAGCCTTTATCATTAAAAGTGCTAAGAAAAAACATCCATATAAAGTCTGACGTGCTTAAATCCAATGGGTTATTTCCTAGTATCGATACAATCGATTTATTACATTTTAAAACGATGTTAGATCGATATATGTTGTCCAAAAGGCCAACTCGCCGAGCACAGATCGATGTTGTTGGATCATAGGAATATAAATCGATACATCGATGTAGTAGATGGATCGTTACACCCCTACTGCAAATGATCATATATCTTACAATATCAAAACATATGCTCCAGAACAGGATCATCAATATCACTGCAGGTATCATATCTGTCTCTAACTGGGGCTCCACTGAGCTATACAAGTCTACTGTCATGAAGAGTGGACTGAAGAGTGGAAAATACTGCTAGGCTATATGATTTCTATCTCATTAGTTCCTTACTTCAATAATGTGAGATAAACTTCTTAGCAACTTATCTTGGATCAGTGGTTGAGCCCAGCTAAACACAGCAAACTGATCTGTCTTGCAGCAATGTTTCACATAGTGTGTTATATAATATCACCTCTAACTTTCTACTGCTTGAGTTCACCTCTTATAGAATATTGGTTAATGTTCCAGCTCCTAAATATAAACAGTACCAGCACCCAAAATGAGTACTGATGAGGTCTCATGTTAGAGCAGGAGAAGGGGGATGTGGTGTAGAAGCTAGAGGTCTGTTACCCAAGTCAACTCAACAGCCTGATGCTATATGTCAGGGTCAGGCTGGGCTGGGCCAAAGTGGGTAAGGTTACTGGTTATGATGACATCACTGGTGAGAAGTCAGGGATAAAAATATATTATATTCTCTCTCTCTCTCAGATCTCTCTCTCTCCCCCTCCTCATCTTCTCCTCGCCTTCCCTCCCCTCTCTCTGGTTCTGACCATTACTCCCTCCCTCCCTCCCTCCCTCCCTCCCTCCCTCCCCCTCCCTCCCTCCCTCCCTCCCTCCCTCCCCTCCCTCCCTCCCTCCCTCCTCCCTCCCTCCCTCCCTCCTCTCTCTCCACCTCTCCCTCCTCTAATGTATATTATATAAGGGGAGGGAGAATGAGAAGGGGAGAAGAGAGAGGGAAGAAGAGGAAGAAGGGAGAGGCGGAGAAGAGGAGAGGGTGAGAAGAAGAGAGGAGGAGAAGAGGAGAGGGGAAGAAGAGGAGAGGAGGAGAAGACGGGAGGGGAAGAAGAGGAGAGGGGGAGAAGAGGAGAGGGGAAGAAGAGGAGAGGGTGGAGAAGAGGAAGGGGGAGAAGAGGAGAGTGTGAGAAGAGGAGAGGAGGAGAAGAGGGAGGGGAGGGGAGGGGAAGGAGAGGAGAGGGGGAGAAGAGGAGAGGAGGAGAAGGAGAGGGGAAGAAGAGGAGAGTGGGAGAAGAGTAGAGGAGGAGAAGAGGAGAGGGGAGAAGATGAGAGGAGGAGAGGGGAGAAGAGGAGAGGAGGAGAAGAGGAGAGGGGGAGAAGAGAAGAGGGGGAGAAGAGGAGAGGGGAAGAAGAGGAGAGGGTGGAGAAGAGGAGAGGGAGAAGAGGAGAGGGGGAGAAGAGGAGAGGGGGAGAAGAGGAGAGGAGGAGAAGAGGAGAGGGTGGGAAGAGAGGAGAGGGGGAGAAGAGGAGAGGTGGGAGGAGAGGAGGGAAGAGAGAGGGGAGAGGAGAGGTGGAGAAGAGGAGAGGGGGAGAAGAGGAGAGGGGGGAGAAGAGGAGAAGAGGAGAGGGTGGAGAAGAGGAGAGGTGGAGAAGAGGAGAGGGTGGAGAAGAGGAGAGGGTGGAGAAGGGTAGACGTTTTCTCTCATAGTTCCACCCATGGGACTATACCTTCTGTTATCAACAACAAGTGTAAAACTGGACCATGTGACAGTTTGGACAAGGTAGCCTTGTGGTGGACCAATGTGGTTGATTAACAGAGCATCTGGGTGTGTACCAATAATATCTCCTTTCTCCTGAAGTGTGCACTTGCTCCCTACTTCCCATAATTTAAATGCATTGGATTGGTGGAGGCAAGTACACAACTTTCACTGGGACCTCCCCACATTCTGAAATTGCCTTATGTAAGGTGTGAATCTTGACATCTCTGATCTGCATAATAAAAAATCCCCATCAAAAGCTGTCAATTTAAGCTAGAGATATCAGGTGTTTTGCATGGGGCTGTTTCTCAATCCACCACATTCGCCTATGGCGCCTTCCGTATCTGCAGTGGAAGGTCGCCAAGCTACAGCTGTGTTTGTCAGACCATGAGACATCCTGAAAATATGTCTTCTCACATAATCTTCTGTAGCGAACACAATGGTGTTCTCTGTTTCGCTTTATGACCCCCACAAGTGTCACGGGACTCGTTTGAAGGTGTCCAATACAAATGAATGTAAATATGGAGGTAGAATTGTGCCCCCAAAAATAAAGGGTTAAATGTGTACAAATAATACAGTCCCAAAATAAATCACAAGGAATAAGGTTTTAAAGCTCAAGAAATACAGTATATAGAGTATATACACTACCGTTCAAAAGTTTGGGGTCGCTTAGAAATGTCCTTGTTTTCGAAAGAAAAGCACTTTTGTTGTTCATTAAAATAACATCAAATTGATCGGAATACAGTGTAGACATTGTTAATGTTGTAAATGGCTATTGTAGCTGGAAACGGCAGATTTTTTATGGAATATCTACATAGGCGTACAGAGGCTAATTATCAGCAACCATCAGTCCTGTGTTCCAATGGCAAGTTGTGTTTGCTAATCCAAGTTTATCATTTCAAAAGGCTAATTGATTATTAGAAAACCCTTTTGCAATTATTGTTAGCACAGCTGAAACTGTTGTGCTGATGAAAGAAGCAATAAAACTGTCCTTCTTGAGACTAGTTGAGTATCTGGAGCATCAGCAATTGTGGGTTCTATTACAGGCTCAAAATGGCCAGAAACAAAGAACTTTCTTCTCAACTCTTCAGTCTATTCTTGTTCTGAGAAATGAAGGCTATTCCAAGCGAGAAATTGCCAAGAAACTGAAGATCTCGTACAACGCTGTGTACTACTCCCTTCACAGAACATCGCAAACTGGCTTTACCAGAATAGAAAGAGGAGTGGGAGGCCCGGTCCACAACTGAGCAAGAGGACAAATACATTAGAGTGTCTAGTTTGAGAAACAGACGCCTCACAGGTCTTCAACTGGCAGCTTCATTAAATAATACCCGCAAAACACTGGTCTCAATGTTAAAAGTGAAGAGGCGACTCCGGGATGCTGACCTAGGCAGAGTTGCAAAGAAAAAGTCCAGTGTCTGTGTTCTTTTGCCCATCTTAATCTTTTATTTTTATTGGCCAGTCTTAGATGTGGCTTTTTCTTTGCAACTCTGCCTAGAAGGTCAGCACTGGTACATAGTTCCTCTGTGGAGATCTGAGAACCTTCCAGAAGGACAACCATCACTGCAGCACTCCACCAAGCAGGCCTTTATGGTAGAGTGGCCAGACGGAAGCCACTCTTCAGTAAAAGGCACATGACAAATGTCACCTAAAGGACTCTCAGACCATGAGAAACAAGATTCTCTGGTCTGGTGAAGCCAAGATTGAACTCTTTGGCCTGAATGCCAAGTGTCACATCTTGAGGAAACCTGGCACCATCCCTACGGTGAAGCATGGTGGTGGCAGCATCATGCTGTGGGGATGTTTTTCAGCGGTAAGGACTGGGAGACTAGTAAGGTTCGAGGGAAAGATGAACATAGCAAAGTACAGATAGATCCTAGTGGAGCCGGCTGGCTGAGAGGGCCCTAGTGGAGCCACCTGGCTGAGAGGGTCCTAGTGGGACCAGCTGGCTGAGAGGGCCCTAGTGGAGCCACCTGGCTGAGAGGGCCCTAGTGGGGCCAGCTGGCTGAGAGGGCCCTAGTGGAGCCGGCTTGCTGAGAGGGCCCTAGTGGAGCCACCTGGCTGAGAGGGTCCTAGTGGGACCAGTTGGCTGAGAGGGCCCTAGTGGAGCCACCTGGCTGAGAGGGCCCTAGTGGGACCAGCTGGCTGAGAGGGCCCTAGTGGAGCCGGCTTGCTGAGAGGGCCCTAGTGGAGCCAGCTAGTTGTGTAAATAAATGTAGTTGAATTAGTTTGTGAACTATTTTATCTTTTTTATAGACTATTTTATATTTCATTTACCGTGTATTGACCAACGACCTGTACAGGTCCATACTGATACACTCATGTTGGTGTTTGTTTTGTACATAGTTAATCATTTAACATTTCAAATGTCTTTCTCTTTTGAAACTTTTGTTTGCTTAATGTTAACTGTTTGTTATTGTTTATTTCACTTGCTTTGGCAATGTTAGCATATGTTTCCGATGCCAAATGAGAGAGAGAGAGTGACCTTTCATGATGTGATGGGGAAGATAGGCTTATCGTTGGTATGGTGCAACAACACCCATGTGTACTCACATTCCCCTTCCATGGAAATGTGAACCTCTCTTTGCAGATGACTTTATATATCATTTAATGCATTTGCTTTCGTCTGTTTTTTAAACCATTCATTTCATATGTCAGGGTCAATCTGAGCTGGACCAAGAGTTGAAGAGTGGACAAGGTTACTGGTTATGATGACATCACTGGTGAGAAGTCAGTTATGAAAAGATATTCAGTTGACTGCGTGTTAGTCTGTCAGCCCTATCTCTTTTGACATCTCCCTCTCTCTACTCCTCTTCTCTCTCACTCTCCATCTCCCCTCCCCTCCTCCTCTGTCCAATAGCCGCAGGAAGTAGTTTGGGGGTGTAGAAATACAGCTAAACCTAGGGTATGGCTAAATGGGGTGTACAGAAATCCCCCCACCAGTTGAAGCTCATTTACTGTACTTAAAAACTCTAAAATACTATTTGGAGAACAGCAAAAACTAACAAAAATGACCCCAGACATGAATTATCAATGCAATATTAGGTTTATATTAGGTTTAAAGGTCTGTGGAATGGAGTGTACAATGTACTACTCAACCTCAACCTCCCCATTGACTCATTTAGCCTACTTGTGGAACAGTGCATACAGTGCAATGAAATAGATGCATAATACACGATTCAATGGATGACTTCAAATACTGACATCAATGTGAAAGTAACTGGAGCATAAAACAGCTGACTGTGAATGCAAACTATCCCAGATAAATCCTACACATGCATTGAAATAAAAGGCATACATCAAAGGAATTACTTTGGCCTACAATCAACAAGGACATATAAAGACAAACAAACTCAACCAAAGAATGAAGAAAATCATGAAATACTAAATGAAAATCTACACATTAAAGGAAAAATCCACAAAAAGCCACTCATTCCTTTAATTTACAGTGTTAAATAACACTAATATGTGAAAACAATTTTTGTAAACAAATGTTTCATTTTGGCGTTATAATAATGTTGGTAGCAACATGGAAACTCGTTGTGGAAATCTGTTGCAGCTCAAGTAGACTACAAAATCCACAATGCAATGCTCTCCTCTATGGGCTGGTTACACACAATAATACAAAGACAATATCAGCATGTGAAGTAGCTAGCTAGCTGTAAAATCGCCTAAACAAACTGCACAATCAATGTAGGAGTCTACAATCTCCTGCAGATCGATGTCGCTCACAGAGTGGAGTCTAACATTTCCAACAGCAGATATACTTGGAGGAGATGGGAAACGTTGCCCATACTAGGTCAATGGGCAGCGCGGTGCATTCTGGGTGATTCTGGTACAAGGAGAGCTCTCCTTCAAGAAGTGAATGGGAGTCTATTGGGCGCTAGCTCAAACACCTAATATTAGCACGAATTTCGTCAACAAGAAGTGCAACATACATCTTTTTGCGAGATGTGAAATAATGAACTTGCTATCTGTAGTAT
>NW_028160249.1:0-8994 GCF_964263955.1 Coregonus lavaretus | reverse complement strand
GCTTACTGTATGCGCTCCTGTTTTGACTATATTATAATAATAATAATAATAATAATAATAATAATAATAATATGGTGGGTGCTTATATTTGTCCTATTTCACACATGTACAAGTGTCTACAGCCTGGTCTCATAGACTAGACGTAACATAGTACATTTAAATCTGGAACACTCAAATTACAGTAGTGTGATATGTTACATTTGGTATGGTTACATAAGACAGATGGTTACTTAAGGCAAAAACGAAAGTATGGTGGTTGGTTGGGGTGGATGGTTCAGTGTATAACGTGAATGTCTAGCAACCCAAAGGTTGCGAGTTCAAATCTCATCAAGGAGAACTTTAGCATTTTAGCTAATTAGCAACTTTTCAACTACTTACTACTTTTTAGCTACTTTGCAACTACTTAGCATGTTAGCTAACCCTTCCCCTTACCCTAACCTTAACCCTTTTAGCAAACCCATCCCCTGACCCTAACCTTAACCCTTTTAGCTAACCTTTCCCCTGACCCTAACCTTAACCCTTTAACCTAACTCCTAAACTTAACCCTAACCCCTATCCCAACTCTCCCTGAGACACCCTCGGAGAGTGGGGTCATGGCCAGGGTCAGTCATTATAACAATATCATTGTGTGTTTCCAGAATCAGTGGCAAGAATGACATTCACACTTATACACTCTCTGGTGACATCTTTACAAATATTTCAGAGATCAAAGCATTTCTGAATTCTTTGTCAAAGACCCAAAAGAGGTTGCTCTCTCTCTCTCTCTCTCTATCGCTCTCTTGTCTCTCTTACCTGTGAGTATATGACACCAACTGTTTGAGCCCATGCCAAGCTGGTGACAGTTAAGCGTGTGTTGGTGGTTAAGATGACACACAGCCACACACACACACACAGCCACACACACACACACACACAGCCACACACACACAGCCACACACACACACACACACACACACACTGAGCCGCCAGTGTGTCACGCAGACTGCCAGTAAGAGATCTGACCCCTTGTCCTGTTACAGAAAGGGTTATTTAACACTCATTAACACACTCACACACACATGCACACACACACACACACATCCACACTGCCCAATCCCTACACTCACAAACACGCACACACACACACACGCACACACACACACACACACACCACATACACACACACCACATACACACACACACACACCACCCCCGCTGAATGTCTGGGATCGTTTACAAGCCTGCTGGTTAAATTGTTCCTTAGGAAGACTCTCTGCCAAAACTCAGCGAGACCTTTTCCCAGTATTTTCTGCTTGCCTATTTCTAAATAAAAAATATATTCCTTATATTATTATCTCTTTTCTACCATTATAATGATCGTGTTATGTAGGCCTTATAACAGAACTGTGATTGAGTTCTCATCTCTGTGGCATGTCCAGACAACCATAGTATAAATGTCCACTCCCATCCTCTCACCCTCTCCCTCACACCCTCTCACCCTCTCCCTGACCTTATGGAAGAATCCCATCCATGTTCTCCCAGATCTTCACTCTCCATCAGGTCAGCCAACCACACGCCCTGATATTCCCAGACATCTCTGGATCACACCACTCTTATTGACCTGTGACCCCTGAATAATTCATAGCAGATAAATGTTTTATTGTTGTGTACATTAATCATTTGTTAAATGTTAATGTACAGGAGAATAGAGGAGTGGAGTATAGGGGGAGAGAGAGACAGACAAAGAGACAGACAGGTTGGGGGGGGGGCACCAGCTGGGATTCCAGTGTGAGTGGTTGGGTGGGTGAGTCAGAAACCAGTCCCTCTCAGACAGACAGGACAGCAAACTTTGAGAATTCCCCTCCTCTCTCTTTCTCTCTCTCATTCCCTCTCTCAGACCTTGTCCTTCTCCTATCCTATATCTCATCTGTCTCCTTCTCCTCCCTCTCTCTGTTCAGTGTTCTGTGGGAGGGGCAGGCAGGGAGGTGCTGCAGCATACCTAACCCAGTCGGGAGGGGCCGGGCCAGGGAGTCACGCGCAGGAAAGTCCCCTGCTTTCCCACCTCCATGAGCTCCACAGGCTGGGCCTCTTTACTATGGTATACCTGCTGAGCTGAGAGATTTGCTCTAAGGATGATCGTTTCTAGAAGTATTACGCCATTTTACTACTGCAGTACGTAGCTGCCTTAGACTCACAATCTCTGCTGTTTTAATGGGTCCTATAGTTATATAGGTAGGCAGTGTTCCCACAGTATTTTATATCCTACTATTTTATACCTCTCCTCCCCACTTTTGTCCCAGGCCCAGGGGGTGGAAGCTGTGTCGTGGGAGCGCCATGGGGGGGTTGTGCGTGTATGGAGAGGTCTCACTGACAGCTGTGTCTATCAGAAACATCCGCCTCTTCTCCAAATCTCTCTCTCCATCTGATTACTTCTCCTTCTGCCTTTCTCTTTATAGTCACTATATCTCTTCCACTTATCTCCGTCTCTCATCCCCCTCTCTCTTTTTCAGGGTTATTGCAGATGGAACCCTCTCTGGCTGACATAAGACCCCACCCCGTCTGACCCCTGACCCAGTCTGACCTCCAGATGACCCAGGAAGCTACAGCTGGAGGTTGTGTTGTGTCTGTAGGGGGTCAAAGGTCATAATAATCCTACTGTGTTCCCTCAGCGCGTCTCAGAGTCTTCCGTTTGGGCTCGGACTACATAGAGACGAAGACGGATCAGATTCTTCAGGAAGTATACTGTATCTGTGCATGTGTGTATATTAAACTTAAGGCAGAGAGGGCGGGGACGCAGCTGTCTCGGCCAACTGATGACACCCACGCTCACCCTTCCCTCGTCCCTGAAACCCAGATGGCTGAATGACTGTGAGGGGCGTGTCTAAGGTGAGATTGGAGGCGTGGTGGTACAGGTGTGGGGGCGGGGGGGGGTCCGCCCCCTAAACAATGCAATGTCAGCCTTCATTAGAGCAGGTGTACGCTTCCCTGTTATTAATCCCAACACACACACACTCACACACTCACATCCCAGCCCTACAATTAAAATGAACAGATAAACACATATACACACATGTGTTCAGATAAATCCAACTAGCTCTCACAGTCTCACGTCACAATTAGACGTTCATCCATGTTTCTCAAACTTCAAATTTAGAAGTTGTTGCAAACGTCAAATTTCGAAGTGTTTAAGGTTAAGTTTAGGCATTAACTCTGAAATCTTAAGGTTAGGCATGCACTCCTAATGGTTAAGGTAAGGGTTAATGTTTGGGATAGGTGTAACCGGTATGAAATGGCTAGCTAGTTAGCGGTGCGCACTAGTAGCATTTCAATCGCTGACGTCACTCGCTCTGAGACCTTGAAGTAGTTGTTTCCCTTGCTCTGCAAGGGCCGCTGCTTTTGTGGAGCGACGGGTAACGGTGCTTTGAGGGTGACTGTTGTCGATGTGTGCAGAGGGTCCCTGGTTCAAGCCCAGGAAGGGGCGAGGAGAGGGACGGAAGCAACACTGTTACATAGGCTTAAAACAAAAATCTCAAAAACAACTTTCTATCGCTGGATTCAAACTTGCAACCTTTGGAATCAGAGGCAGATGCTTACATCTCCATCCACAACACAATTATATTATTATTATTATAATAGCAAAATCCAAACCTACTTGAAGGTAACAGCTCTCACTGTTGCCCCTAGTGGCCGGTTTCCACATCATCTCCCGATGTCCTCAGACATGGATGGACGTCGAATACTGACTTGTATCACGGGTATCCTGGCTGGATAAATCACCCTCTCCAGAACAAGGTTGAGGCTTGACGAAACTGTGGCCATAGAAGTCGATAGAACTTTTCTAGTTTAGTGGTAGGTAGTTTAGTTAACCCGCAGTACAGTTTTACGTTATCTTTACTTGACTGAATGGTGGCCTACAGGAGTATAGTTTGAAACTGTCAGAAAGCACATCATAATGGGGCTACATTAGGTGACAGTTGAATACTCTACACATCCAGGAAGCAGTGTTACACTCGTTTGTGGCCACATCCTCCCTCTCTTTCTCTTTCTCTCTCTCTCTCTGTCTTCCCCTCCTTTTCTTTCACTCCCACTCTCTCTACTTCCCTGCTCTCTAGCTCTTTCACTCGCTCACTCTCCTGTTTCCCTCTCTCTCCCTCTCTCTCCCTCTCTTTTGCTCTCCCACGCTCTCCCACTCTTTCTTTATGTTCCTGCCACAACATGAGGAAATGGGACAGTGATATGAAAAGATGGCATGTAAATTGTGCTAGGCTTCAGGTGCCCAAACTGTCACACAAACAAACACACACACTGCGGTAATTGTGTGTCCTCCTAAAGGGAGATTTGCATGGGTAGGCTTTGTGTGGGTGACTCACCTTTCTCTCTTTCTAAATACACAAATGTTCACCCTTTCTCTCTCTCTCTCTCTCTCTCTCTCTCTCTCTCTCTCTCTCTCTCTCTCTCTCTCTCTCTCTCTCTCTCTCTCTCTCTCTCTCTCTCTCTCTCTCTCTCTCTCTCTCTCTCTCTCTCTCTCTCTCTCTCTCTCTCTCTCTCTCTCTCTCTCTCTCTCTCTCTCTCTCTCTCTCTCTCTCTCTCTCTCTCTCTCTCTCGCTTTCACAAAAACCACAGACAAACACAGGCACATACACATTCTCCTTCTCTCTCTCTCTCTCTCTCCCTCTCTCTCTCTCTAAACTCTAGCCACAGCCACTTCCCCAGTGCTAACAGTTGGTCAGGCAGAGGGCAGGTGGGATGGTTGAGTAAAGCCACAATACCAGATTAAACAAAAACAAAACAACGCCACAGAACATCCACCACAGAAAGAGAGTCACTCACTCTGAGGATCACGTGACCGTCCTCGCCCAATGGGCTTGAGCCCTGGCTCTTATTTCCTCGAGGGGAACAGTTGAAGCCGCCGCTGGGGTTTGGAGAGACCGACCGTGGTCCGACCACTCGACCACAAACCAGAGCTGTGACCAGACAGGAGACGGCTACAATACAATCACCGCCGGAGAGAGGTGAGAGGAGGGAGAGAGAAAGAGATAGAGAAAGGTAAAGAAAGACAGTGAAAGAGAGAGAAGAGTAAGGAGGATAAGTGAGAAAGAGAAAGAGAGGAGGGAGACTAGAGAGAGAGAGAGAGAGAGAGAGAGAGAGAGAGAGAGAGAGAGAGAGAATGGCAAGGTTGGATTACAGCGTGTGACTCAGCCAGAGGTTAGTGTTCCTCTGAAACCACAGGGAGGGACTACCTCACCACCTCTAATCCCAGGATCAGGCCACCTCTGGAGGGTAAGAGCCCTTAAACCACAGCCTCCTCCACCCAGCGGGCACCAACCCTGGTCCTAGAGAACTACAGAGTGTATGTCATGCTTCTGTTCCAGTTCAGCACTAACACATCTGATTCAGCTGATCAACTAACCTTGGATGGTTGAATCAGGTGTGTTATTGCTGGGCTGGAACAAAAGTAGCTCTCTCTCAAGGAGTTGGTGGACACCAACACCGTAACCCCTCAGGGATCCAGGGCTTTGGGGTCCCTGAGCTCTGTTCTTTACCCAGGGAGAGAGCACCTTTCCCTCCATCTCCAACCTGGGGTGACCTGGGGTGACCTGGGGGTCAGGAATGGGGAGTGTTTTGTGTTTTTGAGTTTGTTGTGCATTCATAAAGCAGTTTTCATCTCTACATAAGTCACCCAGTTACATGAAGATGTGGTCTGTAGTGTTGTGATGTTGTCTGTATTGATCTTGATCTGTGGGTGGGAGAACTTTAACTGACTCTCTCTGACCCTGTGGCCTGTGTGTGTTTGCATGTCAGGAATCAGTTTTGAAATCCAAATTCCTGGGATTCTGGGAAAAAAAGAGGAAAGAGGAACGGACGAGAACATCTGAGCACTGGACGTAGCGGAGGACCGTCTGTTCCAGAGGTGCGGTAGCGTTGCTAGGACTGTTACCGAGAGCGTTGCCATGGCGTCCAACAGCATCTTTGAGTCCATGCCATCCTACCAGCCATGCTTCATAAGGGGTGAGTGCAGATGTACAGTAGATGTGTGTATGGGTATTGTAGTTCTGGTTGCTATTTTACTGTACTGTTGTAGTTTTTACATCTTGTGAATGGATCTGAAAACCACAGATCTGAGGGTTAGTATGTTGTTTTATCTGGTTAGCCTAGACTATGAGTTATAATACCACAAACCCTTCAGACTATTGTAACATCTCTACCACACACCACTCTCTACTGGTCTAGCTGAACTCTGGGTTGGGTAAGCTTGATGGGCACCAACTCTTTACCACAAAGTCCTCTGACTCTTCTACACATCACAAGAACCACATCAACCACTCCTGTACTGTGAAACATATTCTAGATGTGTGGTTTGTAGTATCGTCTCTGTGTATCAGTGTTGCTTTGAGTCAAAAAATATTGAGAAGTGAGGAGGAGGGGAAGAGTGAGGGAGGAGAGGAGAAATGAGGGAGGAGAGAGGATGCATTCCTGCCTGCTGTGTAAGTCAACACTCACCATCTCCAGACACTGCAGCTGTCCCACGTAGTGTGTGTCTGTGTGTGTGTGTGTGTGTGTGTGTGTGTGTGTGTGTGCGAGCGTGCGTGCGTGCGTATGAGCGCGCATGTTCAGCTTTTTGGATCATCAGTGGGCTAAAACTGATTTAGAAACTTGCAGTCATGACTTTCTTTTTTCCATCATCCTCGTTCCTATTTGGAGCTCACCTCACCTCGGCTCACTTCTGTTTTCTCCTCAGAGCAGTTAGTGAACGAGAGCAGATATCTATCTCCTCTACAGAAATCACAAACAGTCAAAATAGTGGGTGACAAAGAACGAGGTGAGAGAAAAAGAGGTGACAGGCTCTTGCCTTATGGCCCAAAACATCTCTGTTGGCTGAGGAAAAGTTAGCTCTAGCATCAAAATGGAGTCAAGTCAGGTAACTGAATGAGCAGTCACTTTGTGGTAGTGTGTTTCTGAGAAAGACCTCGAGATGGGATCCTGAGTTTCCTGCCGCCTCTGTGTGTGTGTGTGTGTTAAGCTTCTCTCTGTAGAAGTTGTCAGTTAGCACAGGAAGTGTATCTGCAGGACCCGATGCAGGTTCACACATGTCTATGTGTGTTTGATTACTTTCTCAGACAGAGATGTGAAAGGACAACGAAAAATCACACGGTTCCGACCAGTGTGTTGTGGTTGTGGTATTCGTTTTTACAAGTGTGTGTCTTTCTGTGTGTGTGTCTTTCTGTGTGTGTGTGTCTTTCTGTGTGTGTGTTTGTGTGTTTTTGTTTCTCCTGCTACTATGTATCGTTCCATTTCCCCAAAGGTCAAATGTCGAAGTTAAGGGTTAAGTTTAAGCACTCATTCCGAATGGTTAAGGTAAGGGTTAAGGTTTGGGATAGGGTTAAAACTAAAAATACAAAAAGAGTGTCCACGACTGGGATCGAACACACAACCTTCTGATCCAGAGTCATGGGATTATGCCCATCCACTATCCCCATCAAAAGCCATCGTAAAACCTGATGGTAGTAGAGATCACTGTTGCCCCTAGTTGCCGGTTTTGAAGGAATTTCCCGACGTCCTCCGGACATTGATAGACGTCCAATTTCGACGTCAATCTTGAGCGATCTCCCTGGTGTGTGTGTGTGTATGTGTGTGTGTGTATGTGTGTGTGTGTGTGTGTATATGTGTGTGTGTGTGTGTGTGTGTATACCCACATGAAAAAATACTACAGTTTACCATAGAATCTTACAATACCTATCAGTTATGGAAAATTACTAGTATTTCTCCAGTAGGTTTCCTGAAGGAGAATGCCTCCACTTCTATGTCAAAGATAATAAAACAAAACACTATAGTAAATAATACAGTAATGTCCACAAAAACACTACAGGAATACTACAGTATACTATATAAGCTGCAAAAACACTACATTAATTACTATAGTATATACTACAGTTTTCTTTTACTACAGTATTTATACTATAGTTAACTGTAAATACTACAGTAAAGTCCGCAAAAACACTACAGTGAATACTATAGTATTTATACCATAATATAATATAGTATTTTTTATGTGTGTGTGTGTGTGTGTGTGTGTGTGTGTGTGTGTGTGTGTGTGTGTGTGTGTGTGTGTGTGTGTGTAATCCCTGTGGGGTCAGTTAGTCTTCAGTTAGGGTCTAATCTCTCTCACCACCAAGGTTTAGTCCTATGGAGACGAACAGATAAACTCTCCCGACTTCACTAAAAGTCACAAACTTTCTGTTCCTACTCTGTTCCCTACTCACACAAACACCAAAACCTGGTAGTCGATGTTCTCAACATTGCTTCTCATTTCAGCCTGACCTTTGACCTTCATCTCTCCTTCTCTCTCCTCCTCCTCCTCCTCCTCCTCTTCTCCTCTCCATTCATTCTTACACCATAACTCAACTTGTTTTTCAGTCACCCAACTTGGGACTAAATTTACGTCCTGCCTCCCTCAACTTGCCTCGCCTCCTCTCCATCCTCTCTCCTTTCCCACTTGTTCATGCACCATATATCTCTATGTGGTCTGGATCAAACTCTTAGTTTTGAAGGTTGTTTTGCAGCTTTTCTGTCACCCAACGAAGGGCGATTTACGCTTCGCACCGGTTAACCCTGGCTTTTCTCCGGGTCTCTCGGCCCACGACCTGCCTGCCAGGCCCTGATATACACACACACTCACTCATACTCTCTCTCACCTCGGCGAGGGGTCTGTCCAGGCCTGATTGTGGTTATCAGGGGTCTCCAGGACCAGCAGGAGGAAACAGAGCGAGAGGAGAGCTGGGGCCTGCTACATACTGATTCACGCATACAGGGGATGCTCTCTCTCTCACACACACACACACGCCACACACACACACACACACACACACACACACACACACATACAGTACAACACAGTACATTTCATGCTCTGTCTCAAGAGCATAGTGACTACACACATGAATACACACACAGCCATACATCTTTCTGTTATGGCGGGTGTGTGTATGGGGGGCACATGGAGAGAGGGGTGACAGA